>NW_010234220.1:0-204 GCF_000690775.1 Eurypyga helias
TTCCAGACCTGGGGATGGTACTTTGTACTTAGTAGCTTTCAGAGGATTTCTCTTCTGTGAACTGGCCCAGTGATTTCCAAATTCACTGTGGATCACCCCTTTCCAACGATTCTTCCAGATGCTGCTGCAGTGTAATCAGCAAGAAAGACTGATACTACTGCAGTGATAAATTGGTAGTGAGCAGCAGATAGCAGGCTCAGTGGG
>NW_010234220.1:463-2382 GCF_000690775.1 Eurypyga helias
GCCAGTCATTTTAGAAATATACATGAAAACAATAAATTAAAAAAAGTCAAATGCTTATGCATAACAAGATGCATAACAAAGTATCCTATATCCAGGATCTTCAATCACAGAGTGCTAATTAAAACTTTGTAATTTTTCCACATTGCAGTCTATCAAGTTCCGTAGTTTTATGCATATTAATATCCTAGAGGCTATAAACCTTTTTTTTAAATTTTCATAGTTTGTGTGAACTTATATGTATCATTATTTCCCTTGATAGAACTCATGCAATTTCTCTTTATTTTAACAGAAACATAGATCTTTCTGTTAATTTTCCATCTGTTACTTGTATTAAAATCAGATAAATTTATTGCAAATATATCCCATTTTATTTTTTTTCTGTATATTTAATCACTTTGAAAATTGTTTTCCCTTCACTCAATATCACTGTTCAAATCTGTTCTTTTTATTTAACTTTCACTGTTGATATCAAGTAAAAATAAGAGCTTAAAATATGAATTTGTGCTTTAAAAAGTTGTGATATTTTGGAACTTGTCATAAACCAGGAGATTAAGAGAGACACATGTGAATTGGAACTGCAATAACTAAGCGTGGTCAGAACTTTACAAGCAAATTGACCAGATGTAAAGAAATTTTTTTCTGTCAGATATGGCTTAGCCTTAGTGGGCCTGACCCCTCCGACAGTGACATCGGTGTGTAAAATTTCAGCAACCTCAGGTGGTGGTTACCTGCAGTCACTGTTCAAAATGTCTTTCGGAATATGGCACAAGTTACTGCTCTTTTCAGCTGCTGTGGCTGATGAAGGACCTGTTAGCAGCAAAGCTTGAGACACACCTAAAGAGACATTATTTGGAAGTCAAAAGTACTGATGAGCTTGATTTGAGTAAAGAAGAGGTGACTAATGGAACATGATCTTTTATGGATGATAGATAGAAGATCAAAAATAATGGTTTGTATTTGGTGTCCTAATGGAGGATACACAGAACACAGCTACCAGCATTCTGTAGAGATGGGGCAAGTGATGCTTAGTTACATCGAGTAAACTCTGTTCTGTGCTTAACAGCCCTCATTACGTAGGTTGACCTGGGAAAAATTATTTAGAACTGGAAACCATCTGTGCGTTATTTGTCTAATTATGGTCACCTATGAACAGAAATGCTGTAATTTTTAAAAGAGAAGTATTTAAGCACTAATGGAAAAGATAGTTCATTGAAGGATCTCTGGTTTATTGCATTGAAATATTAAAAAAATGGTGAAGTTTGTTGCCCAAGACAGGAATTATTTCAAGATTATATTTGGGCTGAATCAGTTAGGAAGCAGAGTGATAACACTGCTTTTTTACTGCAACAGCCCCAACAAGAACAGCAGCAGCACCCATCCTCACAGCATTTAGTAAAGAAAAAAATTCCCAACACTGCCTGCAAAACAATGGTGTCAATTATTTCCATGGTGATAGAATCATAGAATCATTAAGGCTGGAAAAGACCTTTAAGATAGTCAGATCCACCGTTAACCTAACACAGCCTGGTCCACCACCAAACCATGTTCCTAAGATCCTCGTACACACATCTTTTAGATACCTCCAGGGACGGTGACTCCACCACTTCCCTGGGCAACCTGTTCGAAAGCAATAGGAAGGGTGGATAAATACTTTTTAGGTGGATAACTGTACATCCATATAATTTGCAAGTGTTTTGATGTTGGATTACTCTGCATGATGAAACATATTTCTCCCAGAACTCATCTTATTTTACTACATACAGTCTTGTAGTATATTAATTATGCAGAAAAAAACCCATCTGCGAGTTCGACCACAGGTTCTAACATTTTGCGTAGATGCTTGGCTCTTCTATGATATTGAAAAGAGAAGTTTAGGCATATTTCATCTGAAGACTTCTGGCTTATCAGGGCAGCCTTTG
>NW_010234220.1:2603-2853 GCF_000690775.1 Eurypyga helias
GTGGCATCACAATAATTTTGCTTCCAACAATAGCATTCATTCATAGGCATTTTTCTAATATCTCAAAGCAAAAGAATTTAAAAACCCCAACACTTTAAAGAGTGAATCCCTCAGCGATGGGATGAAGAAAAGCCATGAAGACTTTCTCGGAAGTCTTCTGCAGAGTCAGTAGCAGACTGTGGCTTGAACTGGCATCTCACTGAGCCTCAGACAAACTGTGCAAGATAAGCTCAGGAGTGGTGCCAAACTT
>NW_010234221.1:0-1558 GCF_000690775.1 Eurypyga helias
TAAAATAAAATAAAATAAATAAAATGTTGCTACAGGTAGAGGGAAGTTATGTTATTGTCCAGCACTAGATCAGCTCTCACAAAGTGAGAGCACAATGGGAAGGATTCACATTTAATTCTGTGGGAGTTAATGACCATCTTCATCATGGGAGATGTAGTCTGCCTTGGGAGTCTGGCCTGCAAATGAAAATGAGACCAGGAAGTATATACCAAATAAATTCCATAGGGCACTCTGGCAGCAGTGCCGAGTAAAACTTCTCAACTGGAAGCATTTGACTTTTTGTGTATTGAAGTTTTCAATGGAATGTCAAAATATTCCACAGAATACAGACACTTTTTTTGTGGAAAATATAATTTAGGTGAAAGCTCATTTTGCTGTTGAAAAATGTCTTCAGCAGAAATGTTTTTTCTGGCAACTGTTCAGGATAGTGTGGCTTCTTCTCCCAAACTCTTCCTTCAAAATCCTCTTCAAAAGACTGTTTTTCTGAAATTACTACAAAAAGTGAAGAAAAAACTATACTTAATGGAATGTTTCTCTGCATGGACCAGTGTCTTGTCATCTTAACAACCTGGTTTCGTATATTCCTTGTCCTTGCGCTTTCCAAATGTCTTTTTCCAGAACTTTCATCTTTCATTGAGTTTGGTACCGTTTCACTGCTCTATGCTTCTATTGTCTCCAGTGAGATGATGCTTTATTTAACACCTGTGTTATCAATGCATTAATGCACAATGCATAATAGAAAATGATGATTCTGATGTCAAAACTGTGTGTTGAAATATTGTGGCCTAATTCATATATCTGAAGGTAAGACATCTGAGATCCTTACCCTAAAATGCATCAGGTGAATATCCCAGAGTTGTGGGAAAAATTCCAGATACGTCATTAATTTCAGATCTTCCCGATGGAGATACCTGGTTTTCTGATTTGACTGTCGATGGAGCTTGGTATGACACCATGCGGTGTTGTCAGCAGGTGAGATGAATCTCACTTCTTGTTTCCACTGGATCCTGTTGTCTGGCTGTGACCTGCAGAGCAAATCAAGCAAAATCCAGTAGCAAAATTTTGTCCTCAGCAAGAAAGCTACAATTGAAAATATACTCTGAGTGTTTAAAGGAGGTAGGATAATGATATTTGATGCAGAGTAATGGAGATATGTCTGCACAGTTGTGGTTCTCACATCTCTCTGTCTGCAAGATCTACCATCTCCTGTTTATTTCCCCTTCTTAAACATGTTATCACAGAGGCGTCATGAGTGCTGCTGATTGGCTTGACCTTAGCCAGCAGCAGGCCCATCTTGCAGCTAGTTGGCATTGGGTTTATTTGACACAGGGCAGGCTTCCAGCAGCTTCTCATAGAACTCACCCCTGTAGCTCCCCCACTACCAAAACCTTACCACACAAACCCAAGACAGTGACTCGGGGAGATGAGCTTGGATTTTTAATCCATCTGGCTTCATATGCAGAAAACCTAAACTATTTCATAAGATAATTATTTTCCACATCATGCAAATACAGAATTAATTCAATAGAAAGAACAGAATAAAATAAAATAAAATAAA
>NW_010234222.1:0-24294 GCF_000690775.1 Eurypyga helias
AACAGTCATACTGCACTTATTTTCTGTTACTAGTGAGGAAAAATATATTATTTCTTTCTGCACCCAATCTAAAAAGACACTGACCTTCTAAATTCCTCTGGAAGAAAAAGAATACGAATACTTTGATTTTATTTTTACAAACTCTGATTGAAAAGACAATAAATCAAAGCAGCAGAGACTAAATCAAAGTAATCAGAAGCTCTAGAAACTGCTTTTCAAATACAAATTAAATATTTTTCTAATATTATTGTATAGGGTGTCATGTTATAGCTGTTTTATATAAATTTTATTGCTTGATTGAAACATGATAATTATCCATTCCTCCAACCTATGTGATGTTTATAGGGTCCAACTGTTCTGCAGATGAATTTTTTACCTTTTTTATTAAGTACAAAGGCTAATAATTAAAAATTTAAAGAAAAGGCACAGAATGTCTACACAGCTACCTAAATAATTAATTCATACTTCTAATATTTTTTCTCTGCTAAATTTTCCTTCTTGGTACTATTGCCTTCTCTGTTACACAGACAATTCCCCAGACATTTAAACCACAGCTAGCATGGGTTCTATTTTTCATTTGGTCATGATGGTACAAATACCGGGGAGAGTCCGTTCCCTCTTGATCAAATTCTATAATACACTAAAGAGAAAAATAAAAGACGGGGTTGGGGAGAAGTGGTGTCTCTTTCTATGTATCCCATTTGAACACCTATAGCATGAGATTGCAAAGATATACCTCTCTTTGGGACCCTACTCAGAGTTAAATTCAAGGTACAACATGGTAATGCATCACATGTCAAGGCTGGCAAGCTACACTCAAGAACTGTGTGGAACTGTATGTAAGATTTCAAATTCAGTAGCTTCCAGACTTTGATAAAGGAATGGCCAGTCTCCCTAAATCCCACCTGATATTGGCTGATTTAAATTTGGCGTGGACTTTTCAACATACAGGGCCAAGATCTTTACTACAACTGTATAAATGAAATAAATATATGTGATTGAGATGTCAGGATGCAGAAAGGAAGGAGCATCTACCCTTTTTATCAATAAATATGATGTCAGCACAGCAGAATGCACTTTTGCGTCCTCTCTCAAAGGAGCTATTATAATCTTCCAGTAATAAACTTCTCATTTGATGCTTAAAGGTTACTTTTTGTATGAAAAAATAAATGTCTCCTTCCCAGACTGTTATGAATCATATCATGTAATATACAACCAAGGTTGGATATGACAAAGACCTATTAGATCATCTACAGCATGTTCCTTTGCCAATGCAAGATTGCTCCCTGCAGTCTTCTAGTTCCTTCTTCAATTTACTTTGAAGAGTCTCCAGCAACAGAGCTTTCACCTTTTTTTCAGTAAGCTCTTCTGGTGTCACACAGATTCAAGTTACAGGAAGGAATTCTTTAGCTGCTATGCTAACATTTTTATAGATGCTAAACCCCATTACTTGCATTTCTACTACTTCTGCTATCATAGATAATTTCTTCTTCTAGTGGCTCACATCCCATTGAAAAGCCATTTTTTCCCCTGTGTAGGGTTTTTCTTTCCCATTTTTTCCCACGTTTTCCTTCCATACCTCCTTCTTGTCGTAGCTTGTTTTCCTTCCCCAGGTAAATCTCTTTGCAACCACCCGTACACACATAATTCTGTGTTAATTATGGTGATTTATATTATTCTTCCACTCTGAGTGCTGTTTGCAACTATCACTAATTTAGTATCATCTGCAAATTTCATTAACAGACTGTTTGCCTTCCCTAGATCAATTCAACAACAATGAATTCAACTGGGTAATATTTTCAATTTATTATTGTAAATTTGTTTCCAGATGTTTTGATCAATTGAGAAAGAGCATAAGTAAATGATTTCTATTTCCCACACAGTGTTTGTTAATTCCCTTCAGTTTACTAGATAGGTGAGCATAGCCACCACAATAAAAAATGCTCTCAAGTAACCTCCATAAAATGTTTATTTGCATGTATTAACCTACATACATCTGATATCTTTATTTTGCAGGAGTAAATATTCAACTGCTTCTTGTTTAGTTGGTTGGGTTTTGTCTTAAATTTAGAAGCAGAAAGTATCACATTGTGAATTTTCAGAAATAGTGCCTGGCTTTTGTGAGGTTTTTCGGTTCCTGACCTAAGCTGCAACAAGAGAGTTTTAAATATAAGCATGATACCATACTGCTAACGTCAAGAGACATTCCTCTTCTAACTACAAAACAATGATCACATTGACCATTTTAATTATTATAAAAACTAACATTATTATAAAAGTTAACATACGTGAACAAAACAATATTATTCTGAATCTGCACTGAAAGTTACAAAGCAAATGAGCAATTCTTATTTCCTGAGCATCAATATTTCTACTAATTTCCTGCCTGCTAACGTCAAGAGACATTCCTCTTCTAACTACAAAACAATGATCACATTGACCATTTTAATTATTATAAAAACTAACATTATTATAAAAGTTAACATACGTGAACAAAACAATATTATTCTGAATCTGCACTGAAAGT
The DNA here is from genome assembly GCF_000690775.1 of Eurypyga helias. NCBI lineage: Eukaryota > Metazoa > Chordata > Aves > Eurypygiformes > Eurypygidae > Eurypyga > Eurypyga helias. The sequence continues at coordinate 2,528 of NW_010234222.1, forward strand.
TACAAAGCAAATGAGCAATTCTTATTTCCTGAGCATCAATATTTCTACTAATTTCCTGCTGAGAAGGCAAGTGAAAGAGAAGAGTCACTATCATATTGGCTAAATCCAGTGACATCCAGGCAAGGATGACTGTCGGCTCTCAATTCCAATGTAGTGTAAGAAAGCTATTAATGAGCTATCTGATGGTTTCATGTCCTTGCACACTGCTACTGAGCTCACTCCAAAAAGCTCCTATAATAGCCTTACCAGCTTTCCCTAAGCCAGGATGCATGACCTTTGAGGTGTCCTGTGGGAACTGTGTAAAGGACAGGGCCATGACAGTATGCAGCTCTTTTGCTGGTTTATTCATGCTCTTACCCCAACACTGATCACAGAGACATCCTTTAAAACCAGATGGTTTGCACTGCACCTGACCTTTGTGGTTCCATTATTGACTCCATACGTCCTTTGTTAATGGACTCCTCTTCTTTAGAAGAGCAACTATATTCAGTCTGGCTAGCTGCTAACATTGCCTTCCTGAAATGCGAGTAAGCCTCAAGGCTTTGTCTTGAATCTTTATCCTGTCTGGAAGTCCTGTAATCCAAATTAAACCTATTCCCACCTCTTCACCTTTCCCAGTCCCTGAACTGCTTTAAGCCTTATTATCCCCAGCTTGCAGAACTCTTAATTGTTTTCCCCATTCTCACAGTACCTTTCATCTTCACATCCCTTTCCCACTGCCTCCAGCCTCTATTTTAAGAAATTTCTCACCTAAAGACAGAGAAAAAGGGGAAATTAAAACAGATGCTCAAGCAACTGTTATTTATACTTCCTTTATCCCCACACAAACCATGATGCAGAACCTCTAAACAGAATATGAACATCACACAGCTTGATTCTGCTCAGAAATCCCTATCCCGTTACATTCTAACAGGTTCTGCACAGTAGGACTCAACGCTGCTGTTGGTGTTTCTGCTCAGCATGGAGGAGCACTTCTGTCCCACAGAGCATACACTCAAAATAGGTAGCAAAGAAAAAGAAGTAAATTATCCTCATTTTAAAGATAGCAGACTAAAGCACTGAGTCAGCAAAGAAAAAAAAATGCATTTTATGCCTGAAATATAACATTACTTCCATGAAAAAAAATACAAGGCAAACATGATTCTTTACTCTTGTTTGTTACTATTTAATATTAGCTTTTAGTTTAATTTCTGGTAAAAACTTTTTAGATGTTCAAGTGCAAAAGTTAAGCGTTAAACTAAAGGATGAACAGAGCATGCACCAAAACAGTGACCCATAGTCAACTTCAAGCACTCAATGAGATTTATTAGAAAATATCCTGAAATAAATACAAAAGCATGCATATGCTTTTCAAAGTGAGGCAAGTAACCCCAAAATACACTTCTTTATTAATATTGTAATCAATTAAGGTCTAAGATCCACAGTATTTATACATACAGATCTTTGGCACTTTTCTTCATTTTACTGGAAGATGTATATCAAATAGAAATTGCTACCAATAAAGGAGGCAGAACCTTAATGGCATGAACTCCACACCTTTAAGGATTGTGCACACCATTCCCTTTCAGTAAAACTGGGCTGGTTTGGATTTAGACTTGTCTATTTAGAAAATAACCTGTTGAAGGCAGGGTCTGCACCCACTACATGCATGCTCCCTGCCCAGCACAGCAGAGTCCCAGCCTTGCTTAGGGTCTCTCACAGACACTGTAATTCAGGTACGCAATAACTGATGGTGTGGCTGTGAGTTCAAGAGGATTACAGCAGAGCTCACTTGGGTTGCACTTCCTCTGGGATGTTTAGTATTGTAATTACTACTGTCTTTCTACTTAATCTCTCCTCCAGCTTCCCCAGTTTTCATCTGGGACCCTTACTTTCAGTTAGCTTGTTCTATGCTTAGAATTTCAACTTATTTAGATGAATTCAAACTGGTTTCTTTTAATATCATACCATGTAGCAGTCAAAATGGGGCATGAGGGCCTCTTAAGACCCAGCTGCCTCCACTTGAAGAAACAAGCAGCCACAGTGAGGGAGGCAAACCCATGAGACTCATTTTTCAACAGAGTTTTAAACGGGTGTTTGTTTTCCATCTCAGGAGAAACAGCGAGAACTTCTAGGTGAGAGACAGATGCAGCAGATGTGGTCCTGTTACCATACAAAAAGCAGGAAGGAGAAGTAGGGCTTTCATTTACCCTAAGAGGTCCATTATGAAATTCTACACCTGTGTCTCTGATACTTGCCATGGCTGGTAGGGGCTGGGACCAGCTCTGCCAAGGTGCCCTCATCTTTCAGAATCCCCATGCCTTGAATGACATAGAGATCAGCTGGGTTTTGTAGTTTTCTGGTTTGTTTTTTCTTTTTCCTTAAAGCAAGAAACATTAAGACACAAACACAGGTGTCTTTCAAAAATACTGAACAAAGGGTTTGTTATTATTTTGCTCAGGTATGCTAGACTCAATATTTTGAACCTTGGCCATTTATTCCTTCCCTTAAATAAATATACTTCTGCCTTGAAAAGAGCAGGAGATGGAGTCAACTTGTTCAAATGTTTCTCATTTCCATGCAGCATATACAGTATGATAAGCAGTTAAAACTAAAAGTAATATTTGGTATGTCAACAACATCTCTTTTCCTGCCAAATACTTCAAAGTCCAACACAACAAGAAAATGTAAATGGGTTCCCAGATGTAAATATCTTGGGACAAGGTCAAACAAGGTGGCAGATATTTTTGTGTGCTACACAATTCTGCCTGGTTAAAAACAAGCACGTGTGGATTCTTTTTTTTTTTTTTTTCAATGCAATAGTAAAGGACAAATGTGGAAATCCATCCTATACACAAATATTTCTAACATTAAAAAAAAAAAATCAGTGTTTCTTTAACCACTGTACAAAGGCTCCCTGTCTATTAGTTCAATCCTTACTGACTTCTGATCTAACATCTTGTCCACTTCCAAGAATGAAAGAAGGCAAGCATACACACAGTCTTCCATTCCTCAGGTTCTTGGAAATGTCTATGTTCCATTAAAATAAGAAATGGTAACACCACCTTTGATAGCAGGGTGAATATTGGCATGCTTTAAGGGAAACTCATGTACACCAATACCACAGTGTGAGGGACTGTATTATGTTCAAATTCAGGCCATCTTTTTTTTAAAACATAGCAAAAATTCTGTATCTAAGATATCTATTGTACAAGTGGTGGGATCCAACAAAGGGAAGTGGCCAGCACCTGTTGTGTGATCTATGGCTCAAGCAGATAGCTATTCAGCAGACATAAAACAAAACCCCAGATTCATGGTCCGTTGGTAAAACTACACTGAACAAATAGGATTCTTGCCTGAGGTAGGACAAAGCCGAGCCCCATAATCTTTTGAAGCACAACAGCCTCTCCATGATAAACACTTAATTTATAAACTGGTAGACAAAATATAAAGTGAAGTGCCTTGATAGTGAAATAATAATGTGCAATATGCCTGCAGCCATACTGTCTCTAACTGTGATCCCATCAGGTCACACAAACTAAGCAAGGTCAGCTTAGGTCAGTGTCTGAATCAAACACCTCCAGAAGAGTGCAAGAGTTGCAGAAGTGTCACTGGGATACAATTCATAATATACACCTTTGCTTCAAATCAGGCTACATATGCACAGTAAGCTAATACCTGAGTTCACTTTTCTTAAATTAATTATTCTTACTCACAACATGGCAAACTTTATAAAATCATTATTAAAAATAAATGTTATTATCAAAGGCTGCAGAATCAGATTAGATTATTTAATTATTAGAGGAACTAATGTACCAGGAAAAAAATTATTATTTCATGAGCTGCCGGGTTCTTCTAACTATAGCTGCTCTGTTTGCACCCTTTCAGTTAACCAATTCAAATGAGAATTATTTGAACATTCATCATCAAGGTTTCATGCTAGATCAAACTCAAGTTAGAGTTAAAATTCAGATAGTAAATGGAGCCTGTTCTTCAATGACAACAGGCTTTCAGTAATGACCCAGTACCTAAGCAGAATGCTGAACAACACCAGTCAAAGATGTTGCCTTTATTTTAATCCTCACCAACACTTTATTGCTAAAAATTAAACGCTGTATGTTATGTTAAGCCTTTCAATCTGTATCGAAGCAGAGATGAAATAGCCCACTGATCAAGTTCCCTAAGACAGTTTCAATGAAAGCAAATCAAAGCTTAGGGGCAGTTTATGGAGCCATTTCCTAATGCCTCTAAGATACTAACAGCCACATACATCCCTGATGAAACCAGAACTACCTGATGCCATGTGTCTCCTCCCTGCTCCTGGAAAGCAGAAACTAATAACAGCCACTAGCAGCTGGAAAGAATACCTTCCAGGAGTAAAGAGAGGAGGCACACTGAAGCATCTAGTTTTAACTCCTCCAAAAGGCATCCCCGAAACTATCACTTTTCAGCTGAGACCAGAGGGCCCCCTCTCACCTTTAACAAGAGGAATGCCTAGGTTCAGGTAGGCAGCAATGTCAGTAGGAGCTGCCTTCTCCAGAAACCTGTGCCCAGACAGAGACAGGCACAGAGTGGGTTAGCAAGCTCATCTGGCCATATCGCAAAGCTCAGGCTTAACACAAAATCCTGTTTAATAATTGCCAAAGGAAGATAAGGAGCGCCCTCAATGCGGATGGTCCAACAGAGGCAATGACATTTAGCTTTCATGCGAATTTAAACACAGCATAAGATCACCATATCAGGAGAAACAAATTACAGGCAATTCTGATTTTTAGCCAACTCATAAACCAAAATCAGACTACACCCCCATAGCTGGAAACAGACCTAGACCCAGCTAAGCTAAAGGTGTAATGCTTAATCATTTAGCAAAAATTGGTAATGTATTTCTCATCAGAGTCTATGATAAACATTGATAAGGCATCCAAGATACATCTATGTTATAGAGTTTTATTTTAACATTAAATAGAAACTGAGAGGTTTTTCATTGTTCTCTTACAGCACCATGCAGATTCTAAACTGATTCTGGGTGATCAAAATACAATGTTCTTACTGCTGCTGCATAATGCTAAATACAAACCAACAGTGCCTTTTGTAATTAAGTCCATTAATAGCTGACTTCCCTGCATTTACAGGAAGATGAACAAAATTGTCCTGACATTACCCTCACAGCAGAAAGATTTTTGTCTCTTTTCAGACAGTCTGTCTACAAATACCATCCTGCGGTAAGTGAAGTTGCAAGTACATTTGTCTGAAACTACGTAATGGCAGTTTCATTTAAAATAGTATATTTTTCTTAGATTCACTATTATTATTTCTAGTCAGAAGAGTCCTCTCTGCAGAGAACAGAGAACTTTAATTTCAGTCAATACATGTGCACCATTTGAAATCAATGCCTATAGAAGATATATTAAACTTCACTTGAAAAATGCCAGTAAATAGAGCCAATTATCAGATTTCTTTTATATATATATATATTCATGAAATAGGAGTAGTCATTGTCTGGATAAGCAATCCATTAGATGAATGACTGATTTGTGTAGTAGCTGGAAAGATTTAATTTTTAGAGGCATGGGAAATCTATAAAAGCTTCTAAGTCAACAATATATGCTGACCACAGAAATTCATTATTTTTGGGGTGACAGCTATTCCACAAACTGAGCAGCCACCATACAAGTGTCCCAATTCACTTTATAAACATAAATTAATTAAATAGAGCTTGAGAAGTTTATGATGTCTCTAAACTGTCTTCTAAAACAGGAGAAAGTAACTGGCCATAAAAATTAATGACCCTAGTTTTGAAATGGCCAATGTATGGTGCTTGAATTCCTTTGGGGGGTAGTGGCATCCTCTAATATTAGATTATTAGTTCTGCTTTTCACAGTCTTTTACGACAAAAATGTTGGTCTGATGACAATAGTGCCAGTGACAGCAGCAGAGAGAGAAAACAAGCCAGGAGCTACAGCTGCTGTTACTCACCCCCTCACCAATATAGTCCTAAGTCCACCAGTCAGAAGCTTTTCTACAGTAGGACTTTCCTCATTTCTATAGTTTCGTGGAGTTACATTACAAATATTTTTTACCAACATCGAAGAGAGAGAGACAAGAATGAGATTTTCCTTTTGGTTTCTGCAAGTAATCAACTGTCAAGTGCTACTGATAGCGCTTCACCAAATGCAACTGAGCAGCACTTAGCCAGCATTATGAAACGTGGTTCTCAAGAAAGACACTTCATATATGCTCACAGCTTTAAATAGTTTTAGGGCTCTCTTCAGCATAAAAGAGCTGCAACTCTGCTTGCTAGAGAAGCTTTTAGAGTGACTGAAGCATGAAGACTGGGCTCTTGCATCTAAATGAGTTATTCTGTAACAGCAATATCAGCTAAATATAAGTAGTCTGTGAGCATGAGGACGAAGGGTGGGTAAGACAAACTCTCCTCTTCTGCATAGTGCTAGACGTGATCCATTCTGGGAAAAGAGCCAGTATTTCCAATGGTGCCTACCTGCTATAAGGACTCAGATTTGTGAGTTGCTGAGCAAGCATGGCTGCCTCCAAGTCACTGAGCAGAAAGGGTGCTCAGAACACCAGAAAATCCAGACCTAGATTGCTTTTCACAAGTGCAGAGTACCTGCAGTTCCTACTGGTGTTACTGGGAGCACCCTTAAAAAACATAAAGTCATGAGTAAAAAAATAGGAAAGGGCATATCCTACCCCTCCTCAGAAGCACTAAAATATGCAGCATGCACTCCCAATTCAGTCAGGGCATGATTTTCACAGACACTAAGGAAATGCTTACAGCCCAAGTCTGCAATACTGTACTAAAATCTCCAAAGATCACAAATATTTCATATTGAAATCCAGTATCAGTGACATTTGAAAGGCTGGATGTTCCAAATTCACCACTATGATTATACCAACACCCCACAGAGAACATTTTATTTTAATTTGCTCCAAATAATTCTCTCCAGAAGCCACCTTTGACAACCACACAAAAAACACTACAACTGATTGCTAGAAACAGTCACAGGAAATAAGTGGTTAATATCCTAAGCAAGTGAATGCCTGATACCGGTTTCCAAAGCAATCATCTTGTCTTCACACCTGGATCTAAACACTACCACAGGTGAATTAAAAAGAGAGTTAGAAATAAGCATAGTCACAAATAGATAAAATAGGTGAAAGTTGACCCTACTTGTCACCTTGGGGTTTTGATTGAACAGAACAAGGCTCAGGGTGCAAGTACTTAACATATACAATGGGCTCCCCCTGATCTTACTAATTCCTTGCAATGGCTTCATAAATACTGTATATTTTGTGATGTTTCGCCTTTAGGAAAAACAACTTTCATATCTCATATAATTGATTAAACTTTGGTTCAGATTTTAATCAGACTGTATATTCACGTTTTTTCCCAAAATATTCATACACCTTGTGATAGTTTGTGCGGTGCTATGGAAGTTGTCTCAGCAGATAACCTCTTCTCAGATAAATATTTATTGTTATGGTATTCATTTTAGTTGATTAGGTACCACACAGTACCAAGAAGTTATGACTAAATTCTATTATTCCTCAAAAAATAAATATATGGACATTTTCCTGTTATTATTAGTGGTACATTTTTCCTGCAATAACAGCTTTATGCATAAAAACAGTCCACCACTGAGTTCTGGCTACATGACCCTCATATGGAGGAACTACGTATGAGGATTATTTATGAAAAAATGCAAAACTTCATCAATCAAAACATTTAAAAGGACTATTTGGAGATCCTGCTGCACTTCATAGGTAGAAGACAGATAAAAACTGATGAGACCCATTCATTCAGCTCCTATGCACATGCGAGGCAGAAGAAAAACATGGCCAAAAAAGTCACTCCTCAGAAGCACCCAAAATTCCAACATGAAAGTGTATGACAAATGCCTTGAAAGTAAAATGGAATATGAATTACTCCCTCACCGCAGAGATGATTGAACATATCATGTGAAAACAGGCACTGTAATAGCCATTATTAACGCTCTATTTTAAAACCTGTGAAAAATAACACAACAGCCTTATTCTACTTATGTCAAAGACAAATGTTTGTGGTAGTTCATACTGTTTGACCCACTCTGACATGCATATATTGAACCAGATCATAGCAAAACCAGTATTAGGCATGTCTGTATTACAGCTCCGTTCCTGCTGCTTATAACCCTCTTTGATGCAGCCAGCATTTTCTCTTTATGAAATGCATCAAACAATTAAAATGGGCCTGTCTTATACAGAATTCTATCAGCAAGACAGCACTTTCCCATGAATTCCAAGAGGCATCATATTTTATTTGTGAATCATAACTGTACAAATTCAAAAATTGCCAAAAGTATAGTCAGGTGAAGCACAATGAGGTGTCTATGTATAAATTTTACACATGTATCAAATACAAGTTTTTATAAGTATTAAGACTTGAAAATTTCCACCTTGAATTTCTTTTAGCTATGTTGAGGACAATCCATTAAAGTGTCTCAGTGATGCTGGTGGTGGCCCGTAAAAACAACATGTAGTGGACTGTGCAACACTGAAGTCTGATGGCTGCTTTGGTTGTCAGCATTGCGAAAGTTCCCAGTGTTGGCTCTATTCTGGGGGGGACACAGGACTGTTAGGAGCTGTGCCAGATCCTACTGCACCCTCATCCTGGCCCCAAGCAGTATCTCTGTCCCAGTCCTCCACATACTCTACATTCACTGTAGAAAGAAAATCACCCTATAAGCCAAAGTTCTGTAGTATTTGGACCAATATGGTCATGGGAATAATTGGGGTAAATCTGAAAGAAAAGCTTTAGACAATAAATTTGCTCAATGCTCCATACACCAGCTTCTTACCATTACTGATGTCAAGTGTTTTACATTCACCATGCAACCCCTATGGCAAATAATCTCTATGCGACCATTCACTGAGTTAGGATATTTTAAGGTAATACACTCATAAATGCATTCTATTTTCTTCTTGCAACAGTTTTGCATGTGTTTATTTGCCTAATAGTATGATTTTAATACCATTCATAACATGGGGGACCCACACATATTCAGTTTATTGTGACCTACTGTGAACCATACAGCTGAGCCCTGGTAACTAACCATCTGCACGCACTTTAAAAATGTGAAATAACATGTACTGTCTTCCACTATTTTCCAGGTAGTTTCTCAGAAAGTGAGCTTGCTGCAGAACAACATGTTTTACTTCGCACTTGTTAGGAGGACACACACAGTTCCTGCTGCTTAGCTGGCGCATGGCAATTTGTGGAGATGAGGTATCTTGGGAACAGTCACACACCATACATCTTCTCTGTAAATGTCCTTGTTTGCTAAACATTATCAGATCTCGACCTCGATAAATTTTACTCTGTGATTTAATTTTCAATAAATTGTGCTTTTTAAACAATTAATTACTTAAGTGTAAGTTCCACAGCTTGTTTAGCTTTCAAGAAATGCTCCCCTCTCAAATCCAGAATGTCTGTGGTGGAGGACCAGAGACACACCTAATGAAGGCCTTCCCTTGAGAACAGAGCTGAAATAACAGTCATTTCTACTCACAGAAATACAAGTATCGGGATTCAGCCCTCTCAGCAGACACATCCCTTGGTACCGAGTTCACAAGTTGGCTTTTAATGTCTGTATTTTTCAGTACCTTGAGTGACTCTTCCTAGAGACTGACAGATTGCAGACTCACAAGGCAGAGTTTGCCAGTGAAAACTTCAACAACTTTTGCCGAAAAAGTCTCCCATCTACTACATACTACCCCTGGCTTCCTCTGGCTGAACTGCTCTGCAGTCAGAGTCTTCCAGGCAACAGTGTGATCCTTTCCCATTGCTTCAATGCTGATCAATGCTGCTGTATAAAGAATGTCAGTTACAGCTACACTGACTGTAGTGATAAAAAGGTTCATCTCTTTACTCAAGCTTGCTAATAAGTTCAAGCAAGGTCTTAGAACAATAAAAGCCATTTTTAATGACAAAAAAAAATGGGTTTACTCCCTGAACCCTTTATTTCTAGAAATGTCAAATAACTGGCACTTTACACAAGATCTCAGGCTCAAGAAGAGAAAGAGTAAAAAAAAAAATGTGAAAGGGCTGCAGTATTACTCTTTGGTGGTGACTATTTAATGCAGTGTAGAGCATAGCATCAAGTCCAGAGCCTGCCAAAATTCATATGTTAAATAGTGATAGCCCATCTACGTGAATAAAAATTGTAACATAAAAGCCGCAACAATAAAAGTGTCTTTTAGAAGGCTGGTTTTTAACATGGGCAGCCCTATAATTAACATCTAGTTTCTGGTTTGTTTTCTCCCTGATTCATTGAACCATTGACTTAGGAACAGGGATTAATTTAATATTAGAATCCCACTTTTAAAAAAAATCTTTACACATCAGCCTGTCAGTAATCATTCAGGATTTCTGTACAGGTTCAGCTTCACTCCATGAAAAATGAGAAAACCAGTTAAGAATAGGGTGGTTTTTTCCCTTTGTGGCTAGTACATTCTCAACTATTTATGGAGAAATTTCAGAGCTTCACTGTCAGTATTGTAATGACCTGCTCATATAAGATATTCCTTCCCTTGACTATGACAGACATTGTGCCACAGACTCAGGATCAGAAAAAAAATAAAAATAAAAAACAAAGACAGCAGAATCTGTTTATTTGTTTTACAATATATTTAAATTATAATTTTCCTAACCATATCCCAGAAGGAAAGCAGAACCCCAGTCAAACAAATCACATTAAATCACCATTCTGTAGGAACCCTTTGCTCCTGAAGAAACATATGAAGAAACCTTGCTTTTGATTTTTAATCTTCCTAGTCACTGATTATCAAATTTTTAAAATGCTGTCTTCTGAGTTGAGGGCTTATAAGCTTTTTGACTGCTTTTGGACCAGTGCTTAGATTGTTCTGAATCTGTCACCTTATTTACATTGGCTATTGGCCTTTCACCCATCCCCACAATTTGCTTTCTCAGGCATGAGTGGCAGTTAACTCCACAAGAACATTAAAGGCTGAGTTATCTCTGTTTCACAAAACATTCAGAGAGAAAAAAGCATTATATACACCTCCTAGATAAGAAACTTGTAATAGAGGTTAAGGACAAACTTTTCAAAGGGTGCTCTCCTAGTTCTGGGATTCCAACAGAAGAGAGCAAGCAGTCCAGTGCATATGAATGAGGAATGCCTGTAGTTGAAATTAGAAGTGCTCGGACACCTTGAGTTGGGTTCACAAAAACACAGAGCTGCAAAATGAGAGATTACATATGACCTGTTACACTCCGAGGTTGCTCAGAGGCAAGTCAAGAATGGAAACCAGAATCTTGGATGTTATTTTCTATGTTTTTACACCAAACCACCAGGACAACAAAGGCAGACAGCACCTACCAAAATGTGCACAGCAGGATGTAAACTCATGCAAAATTCTATTTCCCTTCTCTTTCAAAGCTGCTGCATACAGGCAAGGTGAGACACACATGGCTATGCTGCTTTCTCCTGTGCTGTTTGGTGGTGCCACCTGGCAGAAGATGTGGCAATACTGGGAAAAAAACCCTGAGTATTCCTCTCACTTGTTCAAAGGTCCAGCAAGCCCTTTTGCCAGACCAAAGCTTTTTAGAATATGTGATTGCAGCAAACTTCTGACTCAATCCCTGAGTGGCATTTAACTTCATACCAGCATATAGCTCAAAACCACAAACACGCCCCCGCCCTTTCCTTCTTTATCATTTTAAGCAAAAACCATGTTGCAATAAAAATGCACATCTTCCTCTCCCATCCCGCTGCTTCTGCTCCACCTCAGGGGGTAACTGAACATAAAAGGCAAGTGACAGCGTTACAAATTTTCTCCTTTGCTTTGCAAAACTTAAAATCCTTCGGAAATTCCCTAACTTCATTTTTCTCCCCCATTTTAGCCATACGCTATTTACATGCCAGATGGGTTTTCCCCAAGCTCTCACACCACTAAGAAAACTGCAGCATTTTTTTGTTAATTTATCACTGTATTAAAATACAAGAAGTGAGCCATACATAGATAAAATGAATTATAGGTATACCTCCCATACATTCTGTACATCATGCTAAGCAAAAGCTGCGTTATGTTAACTGTCAAGCTGAGAAATAGCTGACATTTGTTATTTTAATTAATAGTTTACTTTGCTGAAATAAGCCTCTATGAGAAGCTATGACTTTTATTAAATCTGCACTACAGCATTATTTTCACAGATTGGGAGGCAAAAACTAATTTTCAAAACCGCTTTGCCCTACAAGGTCACTGCCAACAGCTTGAATGCACATGTCAAGGAGACATCTGCTTCAGAGATACCAATCTATGTTAAATGTGCATTATTTCAAAAATTAATGATACTTTTCATTGCAAAAAGATATATGTATTATTTTGTAATTTTGTAGTTTTTAACTGGTGTTTAGTAGTAAAGATTTTTATCCCCTGTGGATTTTTTTTTTTTTTTAATATTTTATAAGTGCCAACCTGAATTCTTAGACCCCAGCATTTGCTTTAGACATCACAGTAAAGTATACCCATGGGTGAAATCAGACAGACAAGTTGTCGGTCACTGATGTAAATCATTATACAATTACACAGTAAGTTTATACATCTTTTTTTTCCCCAAATATTTTGAGATGTCATTGATGAGACCAGAGAATTTTTCATTTCTCTTCTCTGTGAAAATATCAAGCTAAGCAAATCTATTCCATTTCAAACCAAAGCAAGTATGCTTGGCAAAAGAGAAAACTGACCCAGTGACTCCCTGGATGCAGTTCTTAAGTTAGCAGCTTCACAGGCTGTACTGTCACTGATTTCAAAAGAGCTTCATGTGTAAAGAAGACACAATGTTCTGGAGAGACAGACCTCTTCCTCTATTTCTTCATCCACTTGAAGACTATAAAGCAGTATACTGTTAAAAACAGCACCTTTTTTTTTTTTTTAACGTGAACATATGAAGATCAATACATCAATTGATTTCTATGAATTATATTTCACTTAACTTTTTTTTATTGAGGTCTACACTTAGAATGAATAAAAATTGTGCTCTCAGGATTGATCTGTTGCTTCATGTTAATGGAAAGATTCCCAGCGACTTCAAGCTCTGTGTTAGAAATAAAAAGCCTGAATGTTTATGACTGTGTAGTGTAACTGCAGGCAAGTAATAGCTCGTTCTGCCTCCACTCTGCAGTGATTAAAAGATCCATTGTGATGGTTAAAATAGACATGGATTTTTTTTTTTTTAATGTGTTAGAATATATATATTATTCTTGGAGTTTCAGAAGATGGCAAGTTCTCCTCATCTACTTAGACATTTTTAGTTTATTGTCGAAGAAATTAAGAAATTTTTTTTTTTTTTTTTCTGCTCAAAAGCCTACTAGTAAAGCTGTTATAGACAACTTTGGTCTTAAGGATCCAAGAGCAGCACAGGTTAAGGAAAGAAAGAAAGTAATTATTAGATCAATACTGGAAAAGGGGACCGTCTCTTGGCCTAAAAACATTTCATCAGGTCATATACATAAAAGAAAGAAATACACATTTGTTTGAATAGAAATTCCCTTACAGGCATATGCAAAGAATTGTTTCTTTCATACTTTCCCTCATGGGCAACTAATTCTGCTAATCCTGTGTGTTCCCATCTCCTGTGGTCCTCTGGATTTTATCACTGATCCAATGGGACCACTCAGCAGCTGTCAGTAGCCATGACAGGGACATTCAGAACATCTGTGTTTACACTTTCTGTGCTTATACCTTTCTCTCTTTTCACATTCCATAAAAACAACTTTCAAAATCCTCTAAGTAACAAAATGCTTCATTTCATAATGCACCTTTCAATACATGGGGTTTTTGCAGCAGGTATTACATGATTCCCATTTCTGGAGGAATTCTGGGTTTAAGGAGCAAGCCAGATGTTGCAAATTGCATGGCTGACCTGCAACCGCACAGCTCCACATAGCTTCTTCAGCATCCCGTGGCACACATTCACGGATGAGCAGCTCTGGTGACAGGTCTGGTTTTGTTTCTGCAGGAGTAGGCTATACTGCCCCGCCTCAGGCCAGAACCTGCTGCAGCTCAATCCAGTATTTGCTGAGCCCAAGGCCATAACCTGCTGCTGCTGCCTTCATCTTTTATTTGATAACTGCCTGATGCCACCTGTCTACCTCACATGATACAGCACCTGGGACCAGAACGTCCCCACCACACGGAGAGCTGGAAATAGATGTCCCTTCCAGCGTGCTTGTAACTCCACTGATACAACAGGAAGATACTTTCTCATGGAACTGAAGGAGCACAAAACCGTTCCCATCACAGCTCAAATGGGACAACTTTTAATTCAAATATCTCTGGAAAAGTTGAGAGATCAGGTTTGCAGCATATTAGGAGAGAGTCAAACAGGTAAGTTACACGCACCCCAAGGGACAGACAAGCCATGGGATTTCCTTCTGGCAAAACTGTGTGACAATTATACAATTCCTCATTATAACCTTATTTCTCAAATGTTGTAGTTATTGTGTACCAACAATGCAAAGAGGGATCTTTAGAAGATAATAGGGTCAAGACTAAATGCTTGCTGAACCCCAGCAACCCATCTGTACTGACCCCATCTCCATAAAAATGTGCACCAGATGAAGCTTACAACCCTGTTAAACTGACCAGCTCAAAGAGTTTGATGGAACAGGAGTGCAGTTAATTTTTCTAACTAATTCCTATATTCTAGATTCTACTATTGTCCTCAAATACCACTTATTATAATGTAAATTATTGCAAAAACATATTTTTAATTGTTTTTTTCCAATAATAAGTCAGGATTCTTTTACATTAACAATGTCAAATGATGTTTTATTTACACTTCCACATTATATTAAAATATTATCACAACTTACACACAACCACTGCATTGCTGTCTCTATTAATATCTGGTATTAAAAAGTAAAAATAGAAATAATAATCAAAATTTTAAAGATAAGATTATAATTTCAGAGACTTGTACCAACTAGAGATCTAGATTTGGAACCTGGGATGGGGTATAAATAAATAAGAGGAATAGAAGGAGTTTATGATGCAGGGAAACAGTTATTTCAGTCTTTTGTCTTTATTTGGCCAGTGAACAACAATATACATATATATTGCCTATTAACGTCTGCCAATAACAAAACAAAATGATATCAAGAATTTTTATAAGGCATATAAAGATATTTATTGAAGTTGTGTCATTTTGTGTCTTTTGGAAGTTCATTTTCAGTTCCTGGCAGTTTATGAAAATTCAAACTATACATCATCGCTTAGCAATAATCCTGAATACTGGGAAACAAATATTACACACCAGCACTAAAGATAAGCCTAATAGAAAACAATTCTGATATTTGTTTTTAACTGTTGGGGTTTTTTTGGGGGTGGGTTTTTTGGAGGTTTTTTGGGGTTTGTTTGTTTGTGTTTGGTTGTTTTTTTATGGGTTTGTTTTTGGGGTTTTTTTATAATTACTACGTACTTTCCAATAGGAGAAAAGGCAATACGCAACATGTAACATTTCTAACATGGAAAGGCAATCCTCTTTTAAGCTTTCCAAAGAGGTAACAGTGTGGTAACTAGCACATGTATAGATACAAAGTAGATGCTTACAAGATAACATTCAAACCAACTCCAGGAAAACAAGCAGCGCTTGAATGGTTAATCTCATGTATTTTTAAAGAAAAAATATTTACTGGTTTCGTTTTCTCCAGTTCTATTATCAATAATGCAACTCTGCTTTGTTTACATATTCCTTACAAGTCACCTGGGCTTTATTCGCCTTCCCATCTCCTCTCCACCTCACATATCTAAGCTCATTTGTTTTGGGGAAAAAAAAAAGAAACACCAAACCATACATAATATTAGGATTTTTTATGGCTGAGAACTATTAGGATGAAATGTAACAGATATTAAACATAGGGCAGTTGTTAAAAATGTGCTAACACAAGTGAAATCCAAAAAAACTAAGGTGTGTGAGAAGCATATAAAATTTCCTTACGTACGTCCTTCAAAAAAGTTTAATACATAGTCAGGTCACATTATTGCACATCAAATTCTCTAGGTCTCTAGCTGCCAGTACCAATTATCTGTAAGAGAACATATTTTCCCTCGTGACTAGCTATCGGGAATTTTTGAGTATACCTAAGCATAGCCTTGAGCAAAACTCCTACGGGGCATATTTGGAATAGAGTATTTCATTTGGATGAAATATTAAGGTTTCAGTGCAATATGTCTATCTATATATTTATACATCTGTTTCAACATATTGATCTGTTTATCTGTTTACTTTAATTACATGAAATGGTTGTATTAGAATGTAAATAGTGTTTATGAATCTATATATTTCTGCACAGATTTAAGGACTACAGTTTCCTGGTTCCTGAGGCTGCCATCTATAGCAACGCATCCCCATGGCTCCTACCAGCCACCCCAGCCCCACAGGGCTGCATCCCTCAGCCAGTACAAACACCCCTCACTCCCTATCAGCTAATGGTCTTGGGACATGCTAGTGCTTGTTATGGCATGACTGATGATCTGGCATGCAATCAGGAAAGAAAAAAAAAAAAAGGAAGAGAAAAAAAAAAAAAGGTGGAGTCTGAGGAAAAGGACCTTATTCCACCACTGTAGAGGGAATACAAAGTCATATAATACATTATCTTTAAAAATGCATGAGGTGATCCAGCTTGCTAGAGGACTTTAAACAGTGCCTGCTGTGGTGGTTTACAAACGTCTGCATGCCACAGGGTCAAGTTTGCTACCACAGGTTTTCAAACAAGCTTCTCATTTCACAGTTCTCTAGATATAAGGGTATTTTTAAGTTTTCTAGAAACACAGTGCCTGTAAGGAGGACAGCAGAAGAAAATTTTGTACTTGGATTATAATAGTCCCACATTCTACAAGAACCACCAGACTCCACTAAAAAGCAATTGAAATATGCTGTAAACCTACTGATGAATGAGATGAATTTAATTTCTATCTTGTGAACACAGGTGTGATCACCTGCTCTGAAATGAGATTGTGGTGGTTTCATTTTGATATGGACTGGGTCTCAATTGTACGTTAACTGTAAGAACAATTATTTGGTCTCATACTTCACCCTCTGAAGTCTGCAATAATCCTTCCATTGATTTTAGGGGCTGTCAGATTAAATCCAACAGTTATATATTATGCATGTGTATTTATTGTATAACCACATTTAAATGTATGACAATATAGCTATAAAAATTAAGATTATCATTCAAATAGTGATAGAGTAAACTTTATGAGGAGACTAGTGGGTTTTTAAATAAATTCTAACAGTAATAGACAATCGCTAATTTTCTTCAACACAGTAGTTTGAATAAGTGCAATAACAAGCACAGAAAAGACCTTGATAGATTTCATATGCATTTCTATTACTGCAAAGGAAAACAGAATATTTTCTTTGTCAAAGGTGTAATGCTGTGAGTCTTTATAGCCCTGGCAGAACAAGAGTTGATACTTTCTAGCTTTCAAATGCCCATTAAATGTATGAAAAAGCTAAAAAGCATAAAATTCTCATCTCTCCTCTTAATAATACATTCACAGTTTTAGATGGTGTTCTTCCTTCTTGGATTTTTCCAAATCTACACTATTTATCTGATTGGATTTCTGTCCCATCTTTCCACATATTACAGCTAATTAGTACCCCCTGATGAGAAACAGTCCACCGATGGAAAAAGCAGTTGGATAAGATCTACATTAACAAATGTAGTTCATTTAATATCATTTGTACTTCTGCATTATTAATAATACATAATTACCCTGTGCAGGCTGCAAGGGGGAAGAATAAAATCATTCATTAATTTCTTGGCCTTTGCAAAAGGAGTAGTATATTTGCCAGGAAAAAAAAAAAAAAATATATATATATATATTGGACTTAGAGACTGCCATTCATTCATCAGTTTTGCATGCTGCACTAAAATATTAACTGCGTAGTACCGCTATATTTAGAGAGACCCTTATACTAGCTCAAGATATGGTGTAATCCTAAATTGTTATTCTGAAAGCATTGAACAAAGAAGCATGATGGCTGACTATCTGAAAGTTGAGATTTCCAGACAGCTACCAAGGGTTGTTTTCAACGTATACAAATTCCAAACCAAAAAAACCATACAGAATTTCCCATGACCTACACTGGGCTATATTTGTGGCACAGTCTATTACTTATCTAATAATCTATTAAGTGTTTTCTCATTTACATGTAGAAGTTACTCCAGACTTTGCGTACTGCAGGAGGTAAATATAGACCTGCATTTACTTTTGTCCACCCCCTTTAGTCCAGATCAGCACAATAAAATTTTGTATCAGTTGCAGAATGGTGTAATAGCCTGCTAAACTGGAGGCTAAAAGTACCTTTTAGGGTATACGGTAAATTCATCCAAATGTGAGTCAAAATCTGTTATTCTCCCTCCAGTAATAGTCTCAGTGTTGCTATGCATGTTTTGCCTGAAGAACTGATACTTTTGAGTTTTTGACCCTTGCTGTAATGTTATCAGACATACCCAGCTATTCTTCATAACGACCCATTCTAGACCTGTCATGTTCTTTAAAAAACAGGGGGAGAGAGAGAAAGACAGACAGTAAGCATGTTAAAACCCAGAACTATGTTTCTGTATTTTTCCTGGAAGCAAGAGTTTGTCTACTAATGCTGTGTGCGATATAGATGTCTGCATTTATTACAGGAGGAAGGTTCACATCTCCAAAGCACTTTCCCTCTGACCAGGGGTGGGAGATGTGAGACAGGTACACACGAAGCATCTCATTCCTTTTTTCAAGAAGATTTCAGACCGAAATTTGACTAGTTTTCAGAAATGCCTAGCTCAGCTGAGACAGTAGCTCAGAAATTTTGGGAAGTATTCCTAGTACATTCTACATATTTCCTACAATAGACTGTGATTTAAAGACACAATTCAGCTGTGTCAAACTCATCTTCTGTAGGATACCATGTTCATACTCAGAAGGGCTACAGGACTGAATGCAGTGCTGCAGCTGCTAGACAGGAAGGACAATCTCCAGGCTTGGGCATGACCAGGACCCACCAGCTCAGCTATGTTCACCTCAGGAATATAAAGGAACACCCAAAAAATTACCAATGGATCAAAGCACAGTGGTATGCTAGCACTGAAACACAATGAGTAGGAAGAACATTACAAGCAGAAAGTGATTGAAAGTTTTCTCATATAAAGGTAACAGGTGAGAGGACCTTGAAGTGAAAATGTATAAAGACATGAGAAGAGAAAAATGGGGTTATTTTTTAATAAATCAAATCAAAGCTGTGTATGTGAAGGCCAAGAATATTAGCCCTAGAACAAAACCACATTAAAAAAATCAAGAGAGACAACAGTAAAATGAATGCACATGACAGGTATCGCTAAAATCAGAGATTTTGTAGGTACAAGACAGGCTGAAAAATTGGTTAAGAAGGCAGAGATGAGCTCATCTTGAGGAAGGAGAGAAAAAGCTCATTCTATATGAATTGAATTAACGTATCTGCATGATGGAGTATGTGAGAGAAGGGTCCAGCTCAATTAAGATGATCAGGAGGAAAAAAAGTGTGTAGTGAATACCTGCTTGTCCCACCCAGTAAAACCACTGAGAGGAACAGGAATCATTGTGTCTGTGCTACTGTAATAGAGGGGATAATTTGGATTCAAGTTGTTAAATGTAACTATTTAGTGGAATGCTTAGAAACACACTGCCAAGCAAAACATTACAGTGAAGCTGCTCTTTAAAGGGATGACCTAACAGCAGACTCAAGGTCACCTGAAACTGGTTCTATCATTTGGTACAAGCCTGAGGGGAAAAAAAAAAACCTCTAATATTTTGTTACAGCAGAAGGAAGTGTGGGGGTCATACTTTACACTGAGAAGTCAGGGCACGCTTCTCCTCAGGTCCCCAGTTGGATGTGAGACATGCAGAAGGGAAAACCATATAGCAACAGCAGATCCATCCAGAGCCAGAAAAAGTTACACAGCCAAAACTATTACAGACACAAACTTAAAGTCAACAGTCTTTTGTCTGACAGTGCTGAGGAGGAAAAATTAACCCACCTTCTGGAGGTAATGCTGGCTGTTGAGACACTTGCATCCTTTCCAAGTCTCCTCTGTCACCCTCCTGGAAAAAAACACAATGAAAACACCCCCAAAGCCTCTTACGTAACAGAGAGATATCCAACAACGAAACTGTGCAAGAAACTAGAAAATCCTTTTAAAGGACATAAAGATATATTTCCAAAAGATTAAATATGGTGAAGCAGAGTAATAGACACTAACTCGAGGTTTTGAGCATAAAATGCATTCCAGAAAAATCTGAAGTGTTTGAAATCAAGTATTTTTTTCAGTTGAAAAGTTGAGCTGGCTTCTCAAGTTACTTATTTTAATTCTACAAAGTGTGAGCTATCCTAAAAGTTTCAAGTGACTATTCAGTGTTCGGAGAAAATAATCGTAACTAACATATGATCAGAAAGGACTTCCAGGATTGTTCAGATTACTGTGTGGTTTGTAATGGCCATTTATTTTTTCCTATGAATTAAAATATTGAGACACGTTCCTCATCTGTTATTCATACAAGGCTACAGTGATGTGTGTCTATAGCTCAGCTTTAAATCTATGAAATCATATGATCTTAAACGTCCAAATTCAGAATATACTGCATGCAAAGCCTACAAATTCTGATTTATTTGAATGTCATCATCTGACCTATATAATAAACAAAAAAGTTACATTTTGTTAAGTAATGTAGAAAACAGCCGTGCATATTTCATCCTTGATTTTGAGAAGTCACAATATTTCATTATTTCCCAAATATGCACTAAATTGAATATACTCTCTCTATATATCCAATATGAATAATATATACCTAAATATATAAAACCAATACACTTCCATATAAATAATGCAAATCTAAAGGACCAGAACAGACTTCTAATCCATTTTGAGTCATACAATACAACCAAATTCAAGGTTAACAGCAACTTTATCCTAAGTAGTGTTCGCTGCCAACACATCCCAGTAGCACTGTATTTATTACAGAATGCCACACTGAAGGCATATCACAATATAAAATAGACGGTAACAAATAGAAAAAGGTAGAAAACAAGACAACTAACAAAATGAAGGAAAAGCAACACACAACACCACACATTAACATCACAATCATTCCAAATCCCCTCAATATAAATGTGTCATAACTAAACATCAGTATTCACTGACTTAAGTACAAGCTGTGAGAAGTGCGGCCATGCAGTGCCATCCCCAGTGGAAGCTCTCACTCACAAGCAGAGTTTCTAGGAAGCAGAGGCTCTGTTTCCTCACTGGGAGAAAAAAGATCTGAAAGCCAATCGTACCCTGGGCTGTATCAGAAGTGTTGCCAGCAGGTTGAAGGAGGGGATTCTCCCCCTCTACTCTGCTCTGGTGAGACCCCAGCTGCATCCAGCTCTGGGACCCTCAACATAAGAAGGATATAGACCCTTTGGAACAAGTCCAGAGGAGGCCATGAAGA
Organism: Eurypyga helias; assembly: GCF_000690775.1. Taxonomy (NCBI): domain Eukaryota; kingdom Metazoa; phylum Chordata; class Aves; order Eurypygiformes; family Eurypygidae; genus Eurypyga; species Eurypyga helias. Next base: position 24,047 of record NW_010234222.1, read on the forward strand.
TGCTCTGAGGGCTGGAGTCCCTCTGCTATGGGGACAGGCTGAGAGTTGGGCTTGTTCAGCCTGGAGAAGAGAAGGCTCCAGGGAGACCTTATAGCACCTTCCAGTCCCTGAAGGGGCTACAAGGAAGCTGGGGGGGACTTTTTACCAGGGCCTGTAGTGACAGGCCAAGGGGGAATGGGGTTAAACGGAAAGAGGGAGATTGAGATGGGACATCAGGAAGGAATTCTTCCCAGCCAGCGTGGGGAGCA
>NW_010234222.1:24425-36239 GCF_000690775.1 Eurypyga helias
CCCTTCCAACCCAAACCATTCTGTGATTCTGTCTCTAACAAAGCTGGATATCCCTCCCCACTTTCTTGCAGTCCCCAAGCACTGCAGATCTTCTTTCTGTTCAAGCCAGTTGCTGTAAATGATGATCAGAAATTCCTGGAGACAGGAAATTCACAGGATAAATTTAGAAAAGCTGAGTCTATCTTACTTTTATCTACTTGAATAAATATTCCAGAAGAATATTCAAAGAATAAAACTTTGAAATTATTATCTACTCCCTAATGATCAGAGATGTCTTGGAAGTCATTCAGAAGAAGAAAAAAAAATAAGGTTACCACAATCCAGGAGTATTCTTCACCTCCCTTAATCAAGAAAAGATGTAAAGGGAAAGTCAGAAGTCATTCAGCAACTTGTCATTCTCTCACTCTTTTTCTCATTGTAGTCTGTGCTAAATGGCTTGTGGGTTTCTGGTGGGTTTTTTAAGATTTCTTCAATGTTTAGGTTCAGACAGTTTGTGTGAAACTGAGGAACACAGATCACGTTGCAGCTTATGATTCAGAAGCTCTTGAGAAACTGGGTGAGTCTATTTCTCCAAAAGCTATACTAGCTTCCAGAGTTCGACACAGGCAGCTTTAATAAATATTACACAAACTCCATTACATGAGCAACATCTCTTTCCCATACTTCTCCTTCAGGTAAGCTTGAGCATTGTACTACAGCCCAGTGCACTGCTCAGCCTTTGCTTCCACACCAAAACAGAGAGCAACCACAGCCATCGCTAGCACACCTATATCAGTGCGATTTTGGGCAATCTATGCTGACCTCTCGCAGCGACTATATTTCAGCCTGGTGTGGCAATGTACTACTCTCTCAATTAAGTAAGAAGTATAATTTATTTCCTCATTACAACTGTCATTTGTAATATATACCAGCAGTAACATGCTGGCAAAGACACTGCAGGGAGTAATGTCCTATGGTTGTAGTATGGATTTGCTGCCCCCACTGACCCGGTCTCTGATAGATTATCTTATAGATAATCATCTCTATAGGCAATCATCTATAAGTCTGTGCTACAAGTTTCTTCATTCTCCCTTTACTGAGATACTAATTTCTGTATTTGTTGACTGAAAATGCTTTACACCTGAGTTTTTGTGCTTCTAAAACCAGAAGAAAGAAAAGCAATGCAAGACCCAAAAATGCATTAAGAAATTAAGTCCCCTAACACATTCTCAAAAACATTCACACCATGAAGTCGAAGATTTTGTACATTTGGTCATGTTTTTTAATTCATGCATTAGCCAACTGGGATAACAGTATTTTAATGTCCTTGAAGTGAAAACACATTTTTTACTCAAGATTTTTAAAGCTGTCACATATCTGAAACATAAATGAGATTTGGTCAATCCACTTTCCCTTCCTCCCCAACAAAGGCAGGCACGGCGCTTTGCACTCCATCTGCCTCCAGCAGCTCTCCGCTCCTCCTCTCCTGGCTCAGCAGCACCAGTGAACAGTGACCTCCCTACTAGCTATGGCTTCAGAGCAGGGCCTCGTAACTCTATCCTATTAAAATACAATATGATTTCAACAGGAAAACTATTACACAGAAATATTTAAAATGTAGAGTTGGGGTTTTTTTTGTTTTTAATAGGGGAGGCCAAAAATCTACTAAAGTTTGCATATAATGAAAATATTTCAACAAGTGAAGCATAACAATACAATATTAAGTCTAATATTGGTGACATTTCACTGATCTTGTTAGAAACTAGGGAGCAGGCTTTATTTGAACTTTGTTGCCCTTATATTAGATTTCTTTTTTAGAATTAATTTATTTCCTTGTAGTTCTCATTATGTTTTTATTGCATTCATGGAATAGTGAAGCATTTCTCTAACTAATTTAACACCTGTAAATTCCCATGGCTGCTAATGAAAGACTGTGTAGACTACCAGATAAATTTCTAATTCATATTTCAAAGGTTATGAGTTCAAATCCTATTAAGATTGTACTTATTAATGTTTCTATTAACTCTTTTCCATCTCTGAAGTTATAGATTGAATTAATATTTTCAGCTTTTCTAAAGAAAGAAAACACATCTACTCCGAAATGTCACACAAGGTGGGACAAGGAAGGAGGAGGAAACAAACTTAGAACTGTTCAGGTGCAACGGCTGTGCTTTTCAAAGGGGTAACGCCATTCTTGCAATTAAAGGCAAAAAACAATGAACTACACATCTTGAATAATTCAAGTAGAAATAAATTCTGGTGTAAATAAAACAGTGAAAACCCACAGTTTTTTCCACGTAATGCAACCACACTGACTGAAACCTTAGCTTCCATTTCTGTCTTTCTAACGTACTTTTCTTCACATTTATAATTTAAACTCCCACTGCCTCAGTTTATTTATCTGTAAAATGGATGCAATACTTATTGACCTCTTAGTTTAATAATTCTTAATCCTTTGCACATCTATAGCTATTTCCATTAGAATTTTAAAGCTGATAAATTAAATGCAACTCCAATGGGATTTTGTCAGATTTAATTCATTAGTTATGAGAATCTTAATGGAACAGCTATAGATGTTCAAAGGATTAATTATAGCTAAAAAACAAGCACTTAGAAAACTATTTAGCTATATAAAAAAGAATATATCTCTGGAAATAACCCTGTCCAATGAGACCAGGAGCTAAGCAAGCTCTAATATTGCCCTTGACTGACATAACTTTAAATGCAGCAGCATTCTGGAACAATGCTCTAATTTATGCTGATACAGTATCTACATCTGCTATCAGAAACAATTATGCAAAAGGTTTGAGGGTTTTTTTTTTATATATTGTTTTGCATATTAGATAACATCTGAGAAACTGGATTTTGCACAGCCATTAAAGAAAATAACTTGAGTGATGTACAAATACGCAATACTTGATTAGCAAGCAGTACACTAGATTCCCTTCTCATTTCTTGAGTGGTAATTACTTTTTTCAAAAATACAATTTTCCCAGTGCAACATCGTGTTCTCCCCTTGTATTTGCAATTTACAAGTGTTCACTGTACTCTTACATTGACCTCCAAGTAAGTCATAAGGCTAAAAAAAGTGGGTTGTTATCTTAATTACTTTCTTCAGTTTATTTTGCTTTTCAATCACTTTTTAGTGAGTTTATAGCATATATTTCCAACTAATGCACAACAACATTCTATTTAAACTAAAACAAATCCATTTGGACCCACAAATCTATACCTATAATTTAGCTGGGTTCAAAAATCCCACCAAAGACATCCACAAACACCACTGACAGGATTTTTTTAAGGCAATCTGAATCATCATCAGAATCTGTTTGAGAAAAAGTGAACGTTTAAGCATCAGAAACACCTAATAATTTAAAAGGCAGCTTGGTCTCGCATTTGACTTTTTCCACATCAGTGTAATACTGCTCAGAAACATCAGGCTCCAGTTCAGAGACAAAAATACCTGTTTTCCCCACATAACAGTACAATGGCACGAGGCACCAAAAATCCCGGGGTGTACAGTCTCTGGTGGAAAGGCTTGTGAGCAGTATGCCATAAATTACATATGTCCTAATTCACAGGAGCCACTGTACAAGCTCAGAAACTTTTTGACCAACTTCTTGCATTAATCTGAGCATTGCTTTACACTGTTCCTCACATGGGGGCACTTTCATACCCTTAACCCAATGACAGCTGCAGACTGTAGCTTCCCTGCCAGAACTGCTTCAAAAAGACTGACAAGTTCCTCTTTGTTTGTTTTCTATGGGGGAGGGGAAATTATATATATGAGGGTCATGCTTTTGGTATTTTCAGAACTCCAAAAACTCTACATGCGTAAGGGAGACAGAGAGGACTTCTTGCCATTGACCACAAACTCCATCGCAAGGAGAAAGAAGATTGAGGCCTTGATGTAGACAGTCAGGATTTATACCAAGGGGGGGTTGTCTTCAGAACAAGGATGTGGATAAATAAAAAGCTGGATGCCAGGTTCTTCAGACAGAGCGTTAGAATCTAGGTACATGGGCTGAGGAGCCCCATCAATAGTATTTCTGCACCAACAACCTGCCAAGAAAACTAGGGAGCCTCTGAAAAATGAGTTAACAGGGAATGGGAGAGTTTGTTTATCCATATGGTAACAACATTTACACGGCTCCTAGGAACATGCAAGAGGTAGTAATGTATTTGAGAGGAAATAATTTTAAAAATATATTCTCTCCAAATTCTTATGATTCATACTAGCTTATAAAATCCTTAGGGCCAAAAACTGCAGTCCCTCCTCAGTCCTCATTCAAGCAAAATCAGCTCAAAATCAATAGGAGTTTTCTTATATAGGGAAAAAGTGAAAACTAAGGATAAAATAGGGTTATGATTCATGGCACACAATGAAGTTATTTTGGTTGTTCACACATGCAGGCTGTACATCATAATAAAAAGATGCTGTCCCACTGACAACCTAGTTTTCAAAGTCTGTACGCATTTATTAACGGAAGTGAGCACAAACTTCAGCACACATGCAAAACCAAAGTGCACCTCTGGCTGGCACTTTAGGCATCTGAATGTCCTGGTCTGTTCTGGTGAGCACTCAGAAACCATCAGCCCCCTACACTGCACCAGCTTTCTTGTTCACACAATTATGTAAGTGTATTTTGAGAAATGACTGTATGTGATTAGAATGGGAAACGTTCTTCCTTTCTTATGGTGCATCTGCATAAAAATAACTGTCTTATCCATTTTTTTATTTTACCTACTAATAACACAATCTGGGATTTATTTTGGAAGATCTGAGTGCTTCAAAATAATTCATCTCTCATAAAAAACATTACCATGACAAATATTTAGCTATTATGCAGGTCATGTTTAATTCATTTTACGAAGTAAGAATGTTATTAGTACAGACGCTTATGAAAATAAGTAGGATTGGTTTATTATTTGTAAATAATTCGTAGTGAAATTTTCCAAACAAACATGAAAAGGACAAAGACATTTCACAAAAGATGTAAATCAAACAACATATTATTATTCATACTCTTCTTTTTTTTTTAAGGAGACAGAAAACTCTGCCCAGCATCAGACATTGATGCAGCTTTTAGGATTTCCTGCATTTAATCAGCTTTGTGGAGAAAGAGGGAGCCAGTGGTCCCCCGGATTTCAGCCAGTTCTACAACACTTCTCTCATTAAATTTTCCACTTGTTTAATTTATTTTAACTTATCTTCTCACTGTTACCAGTTTTTGTCTTAGACTACAATATGCAGGTAATATAATCCAATAAACCAAAACTGCCCAAATTTTACTAGTATGTGTACTACTGCTTTTCCTCTTCAGTTATTCCCTTTTGTGTTCATTCTCTACTCCATCGCTTCATCATCATTTTCTGCTCAGACACACCATTGCAAACCCCTCCCCACTACTTTCCTATTTTTAATTACCTTATGCTCTCAGTTTCCCCTACCAGCAAGTCTTTTTTTCTAAACTGTTTCATGATACTTAGCCTCTCCTTCCCTCTCTCTTCTACCATCTTGTCTCTTTTCCACTTTCTGTTCCTGCTACTCTACTTATCCATCATTAACCCTCATTCAACACAGCACATTTAGGAATTTACCTTTTTCCCCTTCCTTATCTTTCTTTCACAATACCTATCATCTCTCCTGCACCCTGATCCTTCCCCTGCTGCTAAATTTCTCTGTGAAGTTAATTTTTCCTCACCCCTTCTCTCCAAGATGTTTTCTGAAGACAAAGCAAGATTGCTCATGAGCTTCCTAGCTGACACATTAGTGCATCTCTCCCTCTTACTATGCAATGGAACAGCCTGTGTGTGCATAATGGGGTGTATATTCTAGCAGATTGCAAGGACGGTGGGTGTTAAAAATGCATGTGTGTGTGTGTATGTGCATGCTGGTATGTGTGGGTGCGCATATAGATGCAATTGCCAGCTACACTCCTAGGCTCCATGAATGACTGCAACATGCACAGAACTTTATCGTTATTAAATTCTACTTCCAAATCATACTGCAAAAATATTTTGCCTTAAGCAAATTAAAGAAGATACAGAAGCATAGTTGAAATAGGAAATGTCTCCACCTGATATCTTTGAATCTGTCAGAGCATCTGAACCCAAACTAGAACATGAGGACAGCACGAGTGACAGGACGATTATATTTTTTAAAGTAAAATAAATAAATAAATAAATATATCTGAGCTGCTGAGTGTCATGATATGATGTTTAAAAGAACAAGGAAGCCTTCTACTAGACTGCAGAGGTTAGAGGAGTAGCTGTCTGTTGACATGGGGCAGCTATGAGCACAGGGGACAAGAATCCATGGGAATGATGCAGACTCCAGGTAAGAACAAAGAAGTAAGAACATCCAGCTGAGGCAAGGACAAGTGTGCAAACATTGAAATCTTCTCCTGAGCCTGAATGAAGCTCTAGACTGAGGAGCCCCTGTGGGTCTGATAATGGCACGTGTTCTCTTTAGGTTAACAAAACGTGTTTCAAATAGTTAACTGTTTCCTGGATCCAGAAACTGAGATATAAGCATGCATGTACAACTTAATTTGACAGTTCCTAAGCTGCACCCATGAAAAAAGTTTGTTCCATGAAGTAAACTGCAATGAGACAGGAATTTCATATGTCATTTTCTAGATTCCTGAAGCTCATGTAGAAATTTCAAAGAACACACAAAACAATTCATTTTTACAAATGGAATATAAACAATTGATAGATCTCTTTCAGAAGGCTATTTATTTCATGTAATTTCTTTGCAGTGAAGCACCATGACTAAGGAGACTATGCCTGCTGCTAAACTCTCACTTCCAAATTTTGCTGTTACCTCTTTATTCTTCTTTTAACCTGCTGATTTTCTGTGCAGAGTGATAACTCTGAGATCATGCTAATCTTCATGTATCAAGCCAACTTCATTTCATCTGAGTTACTAATAAGAGAGGCCGTTGAATGCTACTGCACATCTTAAAATACCACCTGGATGGTTCTCCGCACATATAAGAGATTGCGTTTCACGTTAATTAAGAATTAAAAGCATACAGAAAATTTCTTTTTTCCAATATAAGGTGGGCTACTACATCATATATTAGCCCAGTCATATGTTGTTAACCACTAGCCATGAATGGTACTGAATTGTCAGCCCTTTGTTCCCCAAAAACTTGGTAAAGCGAGTTCATTTCCCCTTGTATCTTGATTTGAAAAACAGTAAAACATTCACCTTTTGAGTACTTTGAGATTTAGACGTCAAAGGGCTAAACTAGGCAAACAGATTAAAAGGGTAAGAACAAGTTTACAGCTAAGATACACTCAAGTAAACTGATCATAATCTACACCCAAAATACAGGAAAAAAAAATGTTTCATTTCTCATGTGCCTCATTTAGAAACATTTTTCTCCATTTTCTGTTTCTCTGTCTCCCCTCTTTCATAGAGCAAAAAGCAGCAATGATGCTCACTGCTAACACTCTTCAGGAAGGGCAAGTCTGATAACCAGAATTAAACATAAACACAGGACACTGGCAGAATAATACCAGAGGCAGGAATAATTTCACTAATCATCTCACATTCACCAACTGATCAGTTCTACAAACTGAAAATTCATGCTAAAATTTCTATATTGAATAACAGGTCTTTGTTTCAAAAAGAAAAAAAAATATGGATATAAAGGTAACTGCAAGCCTCTCTTTCACAAGATCTATATATATAATAGTGCTAATGTTTGGTGACTTTTTTTTTCATTACTGCAGCTATGTGCTCACTACATTCAATTTAGTCCTGTCACCCTACTTCAGTTCCGCAGACATATAATTGTTATTACATTTTCATCAATACCTAATTTACTTGGAAAATATAAAAGTCTCTGTCCACCTCTAGATAGAAAATTATTTTTGTTTCTTATCCACCATTGCTGCAATAATATCTCCAGAATTATTGTCAGATGTGTTACTTTTTTGAAATGACATCATTACACAGTGGCCCATGACAACCAGATATGAAGAAAGAATAACTTTTCAGAAGTCACATTTCTCAATCAACACAAGCTTACCATTTTAATAGTGCCATCAGTCAGATGGACGTAGAAGCGATTGTGTATTTCATAATATTCCAGAACTACTGTCAGCCAGGAGTTATGTGTCACTTCCATGCAGGAAAAATACTGGAAATATAAATTATCCTTCTGTCTTCTGTAATGTATTTATACACTGGCTCTATCGAGCAGCATATAATGAAGAGGCTTGTGACTAACAGAACACTAGCATGCTAAGTATGTGGAAAATCAGGCAGAAAAGTGTATTTTTGTCATTTTCAGCAGTAAGGAGACGCCTAACTTTTCACCTGCCAGTTTTGCCAGTTTTATCAGAGCTGAACAGCAGTGCAGTCCACTCAACCATGTTTCCTTGTTTCTTCAAGCCATCAGCGGTGTGTCACGTTCAAGCAGATGCAGGGAGTGGACACGGCGTGACAAGCGCACACAGCAGGAACTGGAATCTTGTGGTAATGTTACCGCCACAGCCACTAGAAGTTACAGTGGGTCAAGGCCGGCCAGCTGGTACATGTAAAAGATGGAAACATCACATCCGCAACTTCCACGTACGGGGTGAAACGCATCTTGTCAATTTGATGTGTTTATCCACCATGTGCATTTTGTAAGTAACTGCTTACTGCTACAAAGAAATGAGTGGTCATGAACACCCCTACGAAATTCAGGACTTGAAATAAATGGTGGTTAATGACTAGCTCAAGAGGAAAGATGCTATTATTTTGATGGACATGTTGTCCCTTTCCAGAAGGTCCTCTTGTATACTCTGTGCCTTTGAAAGGGATTGCTAGCCTGCACACTGTGAACAGTAGGCAGAAAGCATCAAGTTTTCTGGAAACATCAATTCAAACCCTGCATTACACGATCAAATTTCAAAATCATTCCTACCTGCCCAGGACTTTGATCATACTTGCGTTTCTCCATGGCTGGTCTCTAGGATGACCAGTGTCTCTCCTCTTTGCAAACAATACTTATTGAGACCGCACGGAACAAATGGACAGGACTATGAACTGTAACATACATTCATTTTAAAATGTGCATTAAAAAAAATATTTTCTGAAAACCATGAATGGAACTAATACAGCAGAAATGCTTTGCCTATAAAATGCTACAAGTGGTGAAGATCTCTTATAGTTCTGTGTTTGGCTCCTCAGACATGTAGTAGATGAGTGGTGAATATTTCTTTATTTTATACTCAGAAATTATTGAAAAAAAAAATCTTGAAATCCATAATTAGACTGTCTGCAGGAAAAAAAAAAAAAAAAACCACGAGTGTGCCTAATGCAGTTCTTTGCAATTGCCTGCAGAAAACTAAATGTTGACTTTTTTTTTAATGGAATCAAAAGAAGTTTTTTCCTTCATCTTGTTCTTATCTAACTTATTGCCATTAACCTTGCATATAATGTCTTCCATCTTCTTTTCTAATGATAGAAATGAAATAAACTCATCCCACTTCAGCGTTGCTTTGAAACTCTCCCTTCTGATGTGTCATCAAAGCAGTCCTGAACAGCCTTTAAAACAAGAGGGTTAAATGAATTGCAATTCTGCAGCGCTTACTCCTCCCACCTGTTGAATCTCATGACCTAGAAGTGACAGACACCTGCATCTGTACCTGTCAGCTCTAACTGCTCCACATGATTACTGCAGCTGTATTCAGGATGCAACAGTGGGATGCAGAACGACAGAAAATAATACTGAGGCAATAGCAATACTAAGTGAAACTCAAAAAAGAGGACAATATGACTGGGGGCAAACTAACTGCTACCTGGGCAGCCAGAAGTACCTTCCTCAATGCACTCCACTGTAACCGACACACAACAGTTACAGTCCTGACCTGGCAGTGTTTCATTTTATTAAAATACCACTTTTCTTAAATTAAGTCAGAAGGACCCAAGATGTACAATTTTTCTTCCATTCAAAAGCATACTGCTGTTTTGGAAAACATCCCGATCTCCAAGGAAGATTATGAGAAATCCCAATCCATTAATACTCTTCCTTAGGAGTTAATTTCATCTCTACGTAAGTCTATAAAAGGGCTCTTACATAGAGGTCAATAGAGTTGAACTAAAGCTGTGCAAAATGTTCAAAGAGCCACATGAAACTATATAAAACTCACCGGGTCTAAGGTGTGCACTAATAATTTGAACCAGCAGGGCTTTGCTCTAAATTTTATTGAGCCAGAGTACCTTTCATTAAAATCAGAAATTTAATTTTGAGCACTATCTGGAATTGTGCACATTTCTGGAGGCTAATTATTTCACCTTTTTTGCCCCCCTCTGCCCCTTTCATGTTGAATGCTGTGGCTGTTGCACAAAGCCACCGGTATAAGTTTCACGGTTAGACTTGTGGAAGCCTAATTGGCTCAGCGTGACCAGCACGACACCGGCTGCAGCTAAGCAGAGCGCCTCTCTGTAGCCAACTTACATAATTCCTATTTCCAAAAAGTAAAAATTCTAAAAGAAACCCTTTTAAACACTAACACATTGTGTTCGTGTCTCCTGCTGCAGCTGACCCAAAGAGAACAGCCGCCCATCACCGCTCGCAGCGAGCGGATCAGTCCTTGGTCTCAGCAGCAGAGGTCTGCGCTGCGGCAGGAGAGGTCTCGGGTTCACTCCCTCCGACAAAGCAATTATCTTGTTACAAACCTCTACTAGTTTCCACACAGAGTATCACCACCTATTTGTGTAACCAGAGAGATGGAAGTGAGTCAGTGTTAACTCTCTACCTGGGTCTCCTAAAACACCTAGAATAGGGATGCAAATTTGAAACATATAGTATTCCTTAGACGACTGTGCTGCCACCCTTTCCCACTGCCTCATTCCGGTGTCAAACCTACAACAAATCCAATGGTGGAGAGCTAAGAAAAGCGTGTTTCCAGTGACTCTTTTGTTAATAACTCTACCCAAAAATGTTTAAGTGTAACATATGCACTCCACCCTCCTGATTACATGTGCAGTAAGAGCAATTTAACAGCAAAAACTGTTTACAAGTATGCAAGTCCCAGATTCACACATACTGATAGAAAAATTTGAACTGGAACTTCATCAATCTACAACTTACATAAGTCTGGTTTTGATAGCACTTGCAGGAATAGGTGGATAAAACAACAGCAGTAGCAGAAGCAACTCCTTATATATGAAAAATAAAATAAAAATGGAAAGAGCTTATTGAGAAGGGAAGAACTTTCACAGAAACACTAACCAGACTCGATATAAGGTGTGAAAGTCAGGGGGTGAGCTTGGCATGTCATTCTCGTCACTGTAATTTTTATTTAAGTACTTTTAACTCAAATTACAAGAAATTTGCTGTATTTAAATGTAAGTTGAACTAAAAATCTTTATAATAATTGAGCCTTTTAGACAAAATAGGATCAAGGATGTGGAAATGCTAGTATTGATTTTAGCAATTACAAAATAAGATATCACTGGATCTGATGAGGGCAAGGAGAGCTGGAAGATGCAAGACCTGAAAGAAATGTGAGATTAAAATGTAGTAAGAACAGGATGACCTTAAGCACTCAAGTAGCAAGAGAGATGTGAAATTCTATAATAAGAAACACCTTATTAAGCTAAAAGCTTGAAAAATAATAATTAAAAATTACCATAACCAACAGATGACCCATGGTAAAGCTAACCAAGCATGCTGTGCTGCAAAGCTGTGTCACATACCTGCAGAGTTTATGTATCAGTGTAAGGCTTGCTTACCAAAAAAAAAAAAAAAAATTTGTTGGTAAGATCCAATCATAGAATCCTAGAATGGATGTGTTGGAAGAGACCTTAAAGCCCATCTAGTTCCA
>NW_010234222.1:36502-71776 GCF_000690775.1 Eurypyga helias
ACTGGAAGGTGCTATAAGGTCTCCCCGGAGCCTTCTCTTCTCCAGGCTGAACAAGCCCAACTCTCTCAGCCTGTCCCCATGGCAGAGGTGCTCCAGCCCTCTGAGCATCTTTGTGGCCTCCTCTGGACTCGCTCCAACCGGTCGATATCCTTCTGATGTTGAGGGTTCCACAGCTGGATGCAGCACTCCAGGTGGGGTCTCACCAGAGTAGAGGGGGAGAATCCCCTCCCTTGACCTGCTGGCCACGCTGCTCTGGTTACAGCCCAGGAAATAATAACCTTTATTGACCATGGCCTAGAAGTAGTTATATAGCTTTCTGTCTCGCGTCCTGAATATTTGCAAGCAGCTGACAGCAGAATTTACTTTCTTATTTTAAGGGTAAGACATTCAGCACCTGTTAATCTGTTTAAAAGCACAAAACTGTACTAGTAAACAGTTTGTGATCAAAAAAACCCAAATATACTGTACTGTGAAAGTGACCAATAGATCCTCCAATGAGGAATACATTGTTATGGAGAGTAATTAAATTCCACAGCATATGTGGTAATCGTCATGTTCTCCTTTCCCTTCACCATTCCAGAAGCAGATTTTCACTGTAAGCCACAGTAAGCCAGACTGCTGTGTATTCTTTCCTTCCACCCACATTTTCATTTCAAACCTCAGCTCACAGAAATGCTTTGCAGAAAAGACCCAAAAAAAAAAAAAAGAAAGAAAGAAAATCAACTTTTCCCAGTACTTTTTTTCCAGTTGATTGCTACTCCTTGGCACCAATTATAAATAACTGCTTCACAGCTGAACCAAAGCAGCACAGTCAGCAAAATCACAGCCTCTCCATCCTGAAGCAATCAGAGAGATCCGATGCAAAGGAGCAAAGGTGAGACAGACACCAGCCTAATAGGCCAAGGAGGAATATGCCTCTGGTTCTCCCCATTCCAGGCAGCCTGGTTGGTGGGAATGTGAGAATGTAAATTTCTGGTAAACAATTTCACTGCCCATCTGCTAAAGAACTGCAAATTCATTAGACAGAACAGAACCACTGGGACAAGGGGGACTGAAGATCCTGCCACACTAAAGCCAGTGTCAAAAATTAAAGCATGTAATGAACTCACTGCCCAGCTGGAGTGAGAGGCCTCTGCTCACTGGTCGACAGTGACAGAGGTAACACAAGACAAAGACTGTATTCCATGCATCTGATTAACGACAGGAAACATCAAATAGCTCTCAGTACAAGCAAACTTCTGGGAATTTGGAGTCTGCCTCAATATCATGCTTCACACCTTGATTCCTGGCTCTGGTCCTTGATCGTGCTTCCTACCTGCTCAGCTCTGATTCCTCTTGCATTTTCTTAATCCTGTCCTCTGTCATCTCTGGAAGTCTTTGTCTCATTCACTTTCTACTTACACATCGACCTTGCTGACTTTCTTTATACACTCTAAATCCCATCCTATCTGTGAACTACTGCAAACTATGGAATTCCCCACCAGAAAGGCAACTGTTTCCTCATTTCTTACACTCTAGTGGACATATATTTCTCCCCCAGTTTGCATGTACATAATTTTCTTACATATGTTGCCCAAACTTGAGAGAAACTTACATAAAGCCTGTCAAAAACATCTCCACTGACCAGCTCCATGAATAGAAGTTCAGGGACAATGATCTGGAAAGCATGTTGCAAACATGTCATCATTCACCTTGAAACAGTGAGGAAAAGTGCCATTGAAGCACTTGTCCTGTGTCACACAGGAAATCATGGTAGAGACTGACAGTACTCTGGGAACCAACAGTTCCTTGCAAGGGTAGTCATTTGTAGAGGACACTCTTGGCATCCTCTCTAAAGTAGCTGTATTAAATTATTGTCATGCTTCCTTGTTCTATAATTCAACATAAGAAATGCATTTAGAATTATTTTTAAACGTTCATATCATTTGGTAATGAAGGATCCATTAATACAGAAGTCATAAGCAGTACTTAAAGTGATGCTCTCTTCCAGGGGTCCCTCATTTCTCACAAATATGCAAAACTACATAACAGCCTAACTAACGAACAGTATTCCATCACTTTTATTTCACTTTCAATAATTCATAGCCCTAATATTTACTCTATTACCTGTGCAGCATAAGTATTAATGACATGTCCCTACAAATTTTAGAATACATTCCAACTAGATCAACAACAAGGAACTCTTGTCCTTGGCCTAAAGACAAACACTGTCACTGTGATTAATAACAAAAGTCGCAAATTCTTGTAACTACAATCAAGAAATTTATTATTCTAAAGAAATATTTCACTAGTTTCTAAATGCATTTCACAAAGGTTTGGGATGTGTTTTAAGAAAAAACATGTTGGAAAACCCACCCTGAAATTAGTGTATTGTATGGAAGTATTTGCAATCTTTTTATTGCATTGCCACATTTGGAAAGATCTATGCCACACATTTAACAAGTTTTCCATTTCACATGCATAATATAACAATGCATTACTAAAAACAGAGGTACCTCCCCACTTTCTCTGACTGATTAATTTCAACGTGGTTTTAGAAGAAAGAAAATCTAAATCTTATTTAAGGGGGGAGAAATGGAAGGTGCTGTGCCACTGAACTATCCACCTATAGACAAATAAATTAAGCAGGGCTCTTTTCTCCAGTTTTCCCTGCAGTAAAAACAACACTCATGTATGATTTCATTGAGTTAATCTACTCAAAACCTAGAAACTTCTGATGATAGAAATCTGCTAACACAGCCAAAAGGTTCTTGCATTTCCCTAATGCTACTACTCATAATGCCTTATCCTAACTTTCGTTAATGCACAAAACCCTATTCAGTGCAGTTCAGCCTCTTGATGAGCCAAGGTTATCATTTGCACAGTGCTGACACAAAAACAGTTAATGAAAGTAGGAATGTGCAATGCTATCATTCTTTAAAGTCATAAGTATCTGGTGAGAACTTGTCACCTCAAACAGCCAAGGACAATCTGAGCTCCCGGACTCTGAACTAATACTTATTCTAGTTAATACCAACAGCTTCCCCCATCCCAATTTTCTCAATTTACTAAAGGAATAGAACGGGTTGTCATCTTTTCCCTCTCCCCTTCCCCCCATCACACACACCCCCCACACACAGAAACTGTATATTTTTACATGTATTTCTGACATTCTGGTGACTATAGACAGTCCTCTCTTAACTTGGAGCATCGACCACCTCTCTAGAAAGCCTGTTCCAGTGTTTGACTACCCTCTTGGTAAAGAAATACTTCCTAAAGCCTAGTCTAAACATCCCCTCATGCAGTTTTGAACCACTCCCTCATGTCCGACCACTGGATACCAGGGAGAATAGATCAGCTTGGAATAAATGAAGAAAAGCCATGGAACAAATGAAGACAAGCGTTAAAAAGAGCAAGAAGTACAGTAATCAGCCATGGAGGGATTACATGACATTTAAGTGTTTAGGACATATTACTGCCCTCCCTATCTCCCAAAAGAAACAGAGGGAACAGAGCAGAACACTCCCCCAGTTCAACATTTTCACAGGTCCTCAATCAGAGTCAATACTTTTAGAGAATGATGCATGAAATATTTTCTATAGAAAAGCTGGAGACTCAGTGTTTCCTTAATCTTGTCATAAAGCAGCAAGGATTGTTCAATATCTCTACAAAAGCACCCAAATAAAAGAGGCTTTAACCTAGCTTATCATTCAGTGCATTCCTGAATGGGTAAGTAAAAGGATCAAATCATTAGGGAAGGAATGTGGACAGTTTCTATTGATTCTTCCAAGGCCATTTAATTATTTATAATTTCCTTGATTACATGTGAGAGGGGTCAAATCACTTTTGTAACACATAAGGTTTTTATGTCATTTTTCAGCTGGCAAGGTAAATGATTATGGCTTTTTCCCTCTAGCTCCAGATGGGCTATTGTTGTTAATGTCTGCTATGTTAATAGAGTATGCAATATTAAGGAATATAAGATATTTATAACAAGTTATAACAGAGCTATGACCCAAACAAATCAGATATAAAATATTAATGAATTGGTCCCCGAGTCTATTAATTCATTTATAGGGTAGAAAACTAGCAAATATATTTTCTCTCTCTCAGGCACAGCAGAAAAAACATTAGCCAGGGTCAAACGCTGTTGTACACTACTAAAGGAAAATACTATGTTAGAAGGTGACACACAGTTTAATTTCAGGAAGACTTCCTAGTAACATCACTAATTATAAACAAAAAGCTGAACTACTTTTTCCCCCAAGATGTTCCTCTATATCATGTCATGCTGAAAATACACAGATATAAAAACCAATGTAGAATTCCTCCACAGCATTTTTATAAAATTCTTCTGGAAAAATCCTAAGTAAATTAATAGTGATTAAAAAAAACCCCACATTCTACAGATGATGTAAACTCTAATCTGTATTCTGTAGCCTTATTAGGCTACTGATAGCATTCAGTACCAAGGATGAGATTTTTCCCAACAAATCAATAAATCAATGTACAGGGTTTTGTTCATTTGCTAACTTCTAACAAGGAACATGTAATATTTGCACAAATTGATTTGCCTAATAAATATCAGTCCAACTATGCTACTTGCTGTTACACAAGTCTTTAATCCGGGTGTTTCATTTTGCTCCTGTCTATCCCTCTCTTTCACTTCTATATTCAAATTTCTCATTTCATCTTTACCTGACTCAATTACCCTTCAGGATAATCTGTCCATATTTTTCCATATACCCACTTAATTAATAGCACTGCCATTGCATTATGACTGTCAAAAATGTTGCACTGGAAAGTGTTGGAGGTTATTTAATTACACTGTATTAACCATTCATTCCCATCAAAATTATGTTCCTGCATGCCCCCATGCTTACAGAAATAAACACAAGCGATTTAGTTCTCTCTTTTCCCTGGTTCTTGATCACATATGCCAGTGCTGCAAAGCTGAAATTATACCTCCTTGAACCAAAGTGAACCTGATCTCTTCCAGAAATACCAGCTCAGCTGGTGACAAGTGATGTCACCACCACATTACATGCAGGCCTGAGTGACTCCTCTGCAATGGAGCACCAACTTCAGGAATGGCTGTAGGCTGACACACGGACAATGTGTCGGGCAGGCACCGCTAAGGCCTCCTGCAGGCTCCACGTCCATAGAAACTTACACAGACAGAGTTGAGGTTCAGCCTGCCTCACTGGGTTTTTTTCCCCAAAAACTGTGTGCGTCACACAGGCAACACTAGCAGTGTCAGATCCATACCAATGTGGCTTTTGCCTGGTCTTCAGGATATTGTAGAAATACACTGCATCATACTTTATAGCCTAACATAATTTTTGTCCTTTGTGATTCTTGGCAGTCTCCAGGATTTTCTTTTTAATGTTTCAATTGACACATAAACCATTAAAAGCTCCCATAAACACAAATATTAATGTACTAATAATGCATACTCCTCTACACTGCAGAACAGCTTACTTTGAGTACAGTTCTGCTTTGTATAGGGTGCAATAAAAACAGCATCTTGGCATTTTACATTCATATTGTCTCAATTACTTTAATACCCTTAATTAAGTTGTAAGTTTACAAGTTAAATGTTGTTTACTTTTCTGCCTGCCAACATGCAAATATGATATCAAACCTGAGTCAAGCTAGGTCATCTTCTACTTTACAAACAGTCATCAGAAGTTGAATCTTAACCCTTTGGTTAGTGTTCTGTGGGGAAATTCACAGAGCATTTCCCAGCTGGGGTACGCTGTGCTAGAGATTTTCTTGTTTGGAAAAAAAAAAAAAAAATAGAAAGGCAGGGAAAAATTCCTAACAGCTGCTTTTTTTACTTGGTCAAAAAGGTATTAAATAGATACCACGCTTCACAAGATTCAACACTTGGAAGCCTTGACTCATGACTGCTTTCCGTGAAATAATTGCTTATTGATATCTCTGTGCTCTGTTCCCCATTTCTCTTTGAGTACTTTCCCCATGCACTAAAAGCACATGAAGGATCAATCAATCCCCAGTGGAATCAAACCAGCTGAAATCTCCTGAGAAGTGCTTGGAAACAATCTCAACATGGAAGCACAACATGACCTAGTGAGAATATCACCTTCTACTTAGCATGCTCGCTTTCCTGCGGTGCACAAGACTAGGGTTAGACCATCACACTTACCATAGCTGGTTCCACACAAAGAGCGAGACAGAAGCCAGAAGTCACTGTTAAAAGATTCAGGAGGAATGGGGAGAATATTTTCTTCATGGCAAAGCTAGAGCACTTTGGCTCACACTGGGGCTAAATTGATAATATTCCACATCCCATGCTATGCAGAGGGAATTTTAAAGCATCTTCTAAGTTAATTTCTCACTAACAAGTACCTTGGAATCCAAAATGCTGCCTATATATTGCAAACTCAAATATTTAATTGTTACCAGATTACGCAGTTTATGTTCTTCACCACTCTGAAGCAAGACACGCAGCAAGGAAACAAAACATTTTGGTTTTGATATTTCATCATTCACAACTAGTTTCATTAAATATATCATAAAAAAATTTATAGTGTGATAAAGTAGCAGGAAGGGAAGATATATGGATGACAATTTAATTTATCAACTGCCTCCCATCCATTAATCTCAGGGCCTTTGAAATCTACTGTAAAGTTCATCCCTGGATAGTAAGTATTATAACAGTTGTTTAGGTGAGGTAAACTGTGAAAAAGAAATTTTTTTATGCCTCATGTCTCCAAAAATAAGAAAATAAACCATGCCAAGAAAAAAAAAAACTGCAAGGGTGTCATAAAACTGCCATCTTCAGCCTTCATCCATTGCCAACAGCTTATGATACACACAGCCACTACTGCCATCCCCATCTCTCCCCAGTCATACAAGTACTGGACCATCCACCAGTAACCAAATAAAGGCTGCATGATCTGTGCTAGTTTCAGTGAAAAGAAACTCTTCCCACTAGGAAGATGCTTCCCAATTATGATAACCAAATGCAATGCCTTTGGTTTTTTACAAGCACTAGCAAAGACAGCTAGTCTGCTTTCCGATCTGCAATCATCTGTGCATGATGGCACATGCCAATATTTCTGTGATGCCAACAGAAACTACCCACGTGCATAAAGCTAAGCAATGGTATAAGCTCTACATAAAGAAATACAATTTCTTACTTTATCATTATATACAGGAACACTGTAGGGGTTTGAAGTGGTGCAGAAGTGCAGCATATATTTTTAACTTTAGATTTTAGAAATTAACTCTTCTTTTTATTCTCAGGCCTCAGACTGACAGGAGGATCAGGAGAACTCTGCACACACAGTGTTGAAAATATCCCACACACTCTGCCAACCCAGGCATAACATTGAGCACTTGAGCTGCACTCCGTGACTGCTGAGTTACTAAATACAGAGATAAAAATAAGATACTCTTCTCTCTTTCTCTCCAGTCAGCTCTGCCATTCACATAATCACTACCCACTACATTTAGGTTTAATCCTAATTATGAGCAAACAAGCAGTCATAATCTCAAAAAGCAAGTTTAACATATTAATGTCTATTAGCTTCACAAAGTCCATTCTCTTTCCTCAAAAAAATCCATTAGCAATAAACAAGCCCACAGACTGAGTTTTATTAACAGCTATTATTTCAGGCATTAACAGGACAAGAGTATAATATTACAGAATTTTTATTGCAAGAGTAAAAAAAGTAATTTTGTGGAAAAATTGTAAAGAAATTCTATATTAAAGCAGCAGCGAAAAAGATTTGGAAGCTGTATGGCAGCTGTTTCAAATAACCATCATTTACAACTATACCACAGATTTTTGATTTTACCTTGATAAAGACGAATCTTTATGAACTGTATACTGTTGAATTTTGTATTAAAGCATTACAGTTAGGGCTGCTTACTTCAGATACACAGAAGACAGTAAAGATCATAAAATTATCCATGTATCAGAAAGCTGTGTAGAGAAGAAATAGTATTGGGTAGAAATTCAAACTAGAAGAAAGTTACAGGAGCATTCTCTTGCTTTTGTACAGTCTAGTATAGTGCCTGTATACAGTGTGGCTTTTTATATTTAGAGATCATCGTTAAGTGTTTTATGAGCATCACAGCTCTGTTAAAAAGCAAATTTTTTTTTTGTAGAAAAGCAGACACGCATTTTCCGTCTGTGCCTGTTGCTTTGTTCATTTTTTAAAGTCTTTTGCAGCCCATCATGAGTACTGCGTAACTAAATACAAAATGATAGTTCTCATTTCTCTTGTTTACAGTGATGATGCCACTTTTTAAAAAACAGTTGACTTGCATCTTACATCACCCTTCCATTAGCTCATCTTGCTCTTCTAGGTTATCCTAGCCATTCATCACCCCAAATTACATGCAAAAATTAGTCCAAAAGTCATCTGATTTGATGTCTTCTCACATTTGCACAACTTCCACCACAAAGCATGTGAGAGCACTGCTTTAAGCGTTAAGGGAGCAGAGGGAGGGAAGGCATAGGCTCAGTTCTGTTGCATTCAAATCTTTCATTCCTCTCAGACCATGAGGGAATCATCAAATATTTTAAGGCATTTCCTTGTTTGCAAGTCACTGGTGTACATGTGTGAGAAAATTAACAAGAAGGAGCTGACCTAAAGTGATAGGTGTTGTACTTAGAATCATAGAATCACTAGGTTGGAAAAGACCTTAGAGATCATCCAGTCCAACCGTATCTGTCCACCACTAAACCATATCTCTCAGCACCTCATCCACCCGTCTCTTAAACACAGCCAGGGATGGTGACTCCACCACCTCCCTGGGCAGCCTGTTCCAGTGTGTGATAACCCTTTCGGTGAAGAACTTCTTCCTTACATCCAATCTAAACCTCCCCTGGCGCAGCTTGAGTCCATTCCCCCTCGTCCGATCATCTGTCATTAGGGAGAAGAGACCAACACTCACTTCAGCACAACCTCCTTTCAGGTAGTTGTAGGCAGTGATCAGGTCTCCTCTCAGCCTCCTCTTCTCCAGGCTAAACAAGCCCAGTTCCCTCAGTCGCTCCTCATAAGACATATTCTCCAGACCCTTCACCAGTTTTGTGGCCCTTCTCTGGACACGCTCCAGGACCTCAATGTCTTTCTTGTAGTGAGGGGCCCAAAACTGAACACAGTACTCGAGGTGCGGCCTCGAGTATACACTTCCACCTGGAACTTATTTCTGCGGCCTGTCTTACCCATGCAGAGGGTGAGCTCTGCACTCTCTGCCCTGCCACCCACCAGAGCACTCCAAACCTCTGGCCAGGGGCCGCTGCCAGCAGAGTCAGGGTGGAGAGCCCAGCCTCACCTCTCAGGTGGCCACAGCCAAGAAGTCATCCTCCCCTCAGAACCTCCCAGATCCAACACAAGCCCTTTTGAAGCCGCTATCCATCTTAAACATTGCTGAATGAAAAGCTGCCTTGGAACACGCAGAGCTCAGCTCAAACCTCGTCTGAGATCAGCTCCCTAAAAGCAGGTCATGAAACAATCGACTGCCCACGACACCTTACGCCTCCCTTGCAAATGGGGTATTTGACACCTGCTCTACTGACCCAAGTGACTTCACATCTCTCCAGGGCTGGTTTTGGGTTTGAGATGCCCAGCCTTTTCCTCCTACAGTCTGTCTTTACTACCGAAAAGGGCTTTTTAATGTCCTTTGTGCCAGAGTTTATCTGTTACAAAGGTAAAATATTTCAGGCAGCACCATGGCTAACACTAACAAAAGACTGAGGATCCTGCACCACAGACTACAGTCAGGCTATCTTGGAAGAGACGGAAGTACGTGTTTGGAAATCAGCTATGCCTAACAAAAATAAAAATATCTTTTCCACCAGTGCTAATAAATGGTGTGTATTTCTGTTGTCAGCAAGCTGTATTTTTTCCTTTTAAACCTTTATAGCATTCAAAAAGATATCTTAAAATATAGTTCAAGTTAGAATAAATGATGGTCCAAGGAAAGTAGTGACTACAGACAATATGGTGACTTGAAGCTCATCAAGGATGACGACTGCCTGCATGCAATATTTTAAAATTCAAGTGTTCTGTAATTGTTGCAGATTTTTCACACTTCCAAGAGCATACATTTTTAATGCTTGATTTAAAAATGTTTATAAGCACTAAAAGAGTTTAGTGGTTATGTAGGAATCAGAAAAATGTAATTGAAGGTTATGGGATAAATTAATTTGCACCAAAGTAACTACAGATTTCCATAGAGTTTTCATTGTCGGGGTTTGGGGTTTTTTTTCCCTCCAACAAAGCTATTCTAAATTTGTGACAACATTAGTGAAAACAAAACCACGCAAGTAAGAGGGAATAAAGGAAGGATCAGGGTATCTCTTGTTGAATTCATACAGCCTCTACAGATGCACTTCCAGCCATACAGTGTTCTCAGTGGCAACTACATTTGCTGAATTAATATTTCTTTTCCAAGGACATACACTTTCAAACAAAAATTAATTAAATGTGTTGCTTGAGTTTCCAGAGAGATGTAACAGTTACATTAATAGTGACCATATTTAGAGAAAAAGACCAAAAAAAGTTATTTTTATTTGTTGCTCTTAAGGAAACTTGGAGTCAAGATCAAAGGGAACTTTGATTTGTTTGAAAGTTGTAAATGATCCATTTCCAGATTTTATAAAGTTAGTGTGCAATCTGTGAGTACTTGTGCCATAATTGAGAAGGAAGGCTCTTCAGCTTCATGTGTCAATGCTGTAAACATGTAAATCTGGAAAATATTTTCCAAGCAGGCAGCCATGTGTAAAATTTACGGAACTTGTCATGAAAGAACTGCAGCTGCAGAAGTGCAAACTTCTTGCTGCATCTTGAAGAATCCAGATGGGGGGATGTGAGAGATTTTTTTTTTCATCATGGAGGGTTCCAGCTGGATTGAGTTGTTAGTGCCATCAACTTTTAAAGCAACACTTCAACCAGTAATGAAACACTGATTATCCAATCACAAACAGCAGAACAGAGGAATCTCTTTAAAAATAAAATAGAAAAAACCTTAAGTTAATTACATCAGCATGTGAAAGACTGTAGGCTAATTTATGACCATTTTGCAACATGTCCAGATGTCAGTGTGCTGAGACCACCAAAGTTACATTATGTGAAACTGCAAAAACAAAAAAAAAAAAAAGAAAAGATATTAGAATTAAACAGCAGGCCAGAGATGCTCTTGAAAGCAAAGGTACAAAACCAACATCTGAAATATATGTATTTGTATTGTGTATCTGTGCATATATATACACACACACACTTTGTCTCAAATTCACCCCCACCTTACAGTCCTTCTGCAGAATCCCGGTGGAATAAAGCTTTGACCAACTCTTCACCCATACAAGTCCTTTCGTCACTGCAGAGAAATGGGAGAGTTCCTCCCTTGCTAACCCTGTGGTCTCAGTTACTTGGCACTGGACCATTATTCACTCTCTGCCACTCCCAGCATGTTTGAAAGGACCAACACAGATCGGTTGCTGGAAGACTATGCAAAGGAGAATAACTCTGGGAAGGCTGAAGAGGAGTGATAAGCATACCCCACTCATTTTCCCACATACTCCTTGGTCAGCTATTTTTTCTAACTCATCTTTGAAAGTGACAGGAAATAGAGACCAATATGCAGCAAAAATCTTTGTCAATGCTTACAGCACCATAGTACACCAAAGCTCAGTGTAATAGGAGGAGTTAAACAGACAACACAGTGACCAGTTTTCAAAAAGAAAAAAAAAAGTTAGTAAACTACCAGAGTCACATGGCTGTTTTACATAAGTGAGAATGCAGTTGAAAAACCACTGAGCAGTCTTAAATAAAAATCACTATTAAATCACATACTTTAAAAGATATAATCATCAAATTTAGATCCATGACCTCCCTATAATGGTTCAAGAAAGTCTAGTCTTTTGGTTTAAAGTTCATCCCTTGACACCAAAGCCAATTCTAGGAGATCATCTGTGCCAACCATCTTTTAAAATCCTCACAGAACTATGCAGTATTTGCTTTCCATTTATAGTTATATTAAAAACCTCCTAGGATTTATTTAAAAGTGACGTGTATAAACTACCAGATGGGACAGAAAACAGTGACAATTTGATGAATATAGAAATCAGTGCAATTATTCCTAATACCACTAATATGTAATATTTGTTATATGTAATATTCTGGTAAAACATACACTATTTCAAAATGAAATCTGCACTTAAATGCCAATATCCTCTCCTTCTGGCTTCTCACTTTATGACACTAACATAGGATCTCATTCACCAAGCCAATTGAAATTTTAATAAAAGAAAGCTGGAGTTTCTAATAAACTCCTGCAGCGAGCGGATAATACTAAACATCTTTAGCAGCATGGTGTTTTTTATTATTATTTTAGCTGTATATTAATATGCTAGCATTTGTAAACTCCCTAGTGTCACCAGATATATTTCAAAAGGCTTCTCTGCAGTCTTCTTTTGTGAAGAGTGTATGTGACAATGAAATAATAATTTTAGTGCGTCTTTACTACATAGATGTCGAAACCCGAAAAAGAAGATACATCTTACCTTAAAAAGGAGTTTTGATATTATATATTTGCCATTTGGGAAGACAGTGTATTGAATTTTCTTGTTGAGGGTAAAATTCTAACAACAAGACTGGCAGGATTCACCATGTGAAGATTTATTAGAGATTCTGATACAGATAAACGTATATGCTTTTTCCTGCCTCAGTTCTGCACGCACGGCCAGGTGAAACGTGCATAGACTATGTTGCTCAAACACTGGCCAAAACCTACAACTGCTCACAGCCAACAGCATGCCATGTAGTCAGAGAAGGATTGCTCTACATATTTTTCAGCACCATCAGCATCACTCGCAGCCCTGCAAAGCGCCGTCCACCCACAGATTGCCCTGGAAGGCATCAGAGCCCAGACCCAAGCACTCGCTTTCCACCGTGTCAACAAAGAGCATTCCCCTACGGGACCCAGGCTTCTGGTCTGCTTCATCTCCTCTCCTGTCCCCCAGGCTTCTAGGATTTTAACGCCGCTGGCATTAGTGATTGCAAGAGACCAAATAAAGCCTTTGAAATCAATCCCAAAATGGCCCTTTGTCTTCAGCAGACGTAGGGTAAGGAATCACGTTCTCTTCTGAGCACAAGAATCTGTCTACAGTGTTTAATTCAAGCAGGTTGCCTCCAGTATTTGTGTGGCAAATCAATTAGCAGCATGTTTAACAACATATACATAAACCCCTGTACTAATTTTCATAGATATTCAATTTAGTTTTCAGTTGCTGAAAACACAGGAATGTAACTTTCTTATTTTATGATAATAGCTGTGATTGTCAATGACAAAAAAAAAAAATTACTTGATTCCTAAGCTGCCTGTACTCTACTATTAATTCATTATCTCTTCCACCTTATTAGTTACGTTCTCAAACTGTACAGTGAGCAAACATTAATTTGAACAGTCATCTGCCCTTAAAATGCCAAAGTTTGTATTAGGTTTTGGCAACTTAAAAAAAAACCTGCATTCATTGGCTTGCAAATGAAGTGTATTCACAGAAAAAAAAAAAATCCTCCCATAAGCTGAAGCAGCTCATCATTAGCATTCAAGGAATGTGAACACAGGCTTCATAGGAAACCATTAATATATAAGGCAGCTTTCAGCCTATTTTAAGAATTTCAGAGAAATTTTGCATTCTCTTTCCCATGATGCCATGGTGATGTCAGGCTGCATTTCAAATAAAATGACAATGAAATCATTTCAATTCCATGCAATGTGCAAAAAAAGTCAATTTTTCTCTTGGCAAACCGAAGTCTAAAGTAATTAAGCACTGCTGTGTGGGTGGCAGCTTCTTCCTCTGAAGTCAGCCTGAGATAATTACCATATTAAAGTCAAAACATCATGTGCTGCGCTGATAGATGGATGGAGAGATTGGGCATCTATTAAAAGATCCATTTTGTTATGCTCCCTGGGAAATGTGCCATTGATGCCAATTAAAAATATATATTCCAAGTGAGTATTTCTAAGTGACAAAACTTCTATTCAGTAAATTGAATTTATTATTTACTGATCATGAAGTACTTAAAGACATAAAAAAATCTATACAGATAAGAACCTAGGAGGAGAATTATACACTAATGCAAAGTTTACAAACCTTTCCTTACCCAATTGCCACATTCACACAGTGGGCTCTACAACATGATTTTTAGCTAAGATACCAAGCTATTTCCATTGTGTCATAAATTCCTTAACTAAGGTGGAAATACAGTACAGCAGATGAAACAAACATCATTTAAGACTTCTGAACTGATAAATGTTCTATTGATTAAAAAAATGGTCTTTTTCATTTTTAGTAATAAAATATGCTTCCATACATATTCATAAATAAATATCTTCAAGTCTAGATTTTTGGTGTCAGAAAAGTAAATGGACCAAAACTAAGGCATGTCGGCAATGATTAATCCATGCTATTTGTGGAGATGTGTCACAGTGAGGTTTAGAATGATAAAAATGGCAAAAAAGTTCCATATGTAACTAGCATTAACATGTATTACCAACACTGTCTTTGGTGTGTACTACTGTCACTTCAACGGTAAAAGGTTTCCCCTATTAGAACATGAAGAAAATGTTTCCACTAAAATTTAAAGGGAGCACTCATTTTTATGCATCAAATTTGGATTTCATTTGCCGTGATTTCAGAGCACGGGCACTCGCATTAATACCAATTTAGCCTGGTATCGAAACACATTTATGTCGTGCTTTAACAACAAAGGGCTAAAGGCAAGTTTTTGCTATCAGAAGCACTGCAAAAAGAGCCAAATCTCCGTTCCACTGACTCTGCAGGTTATGTTTGATCTCATTTAAATGCTTTGAATGAGATTTGCTCTTGACTCTTGCTATGATAAAGGTCACCGAACTGAAACTATGTCTCTTTAAAATTAAGGACAGGAATTTCTGAGGCTCAGAAGAAGGGCTTTTTCATGTTGACCAAACGTAAATTAAAAGAATGTCATATGAAAATACACATGCTCTGATATTGAAATGCTAATGAGTTTTCTTAGCAAGAAATCTAAACAATCAATATTTTATCTTTAATATTAGATTCAGATCTTGCTCTAAAGCACCTTGCTCAAGGTACTCAGATTCCAGAGAGGCAAGCATTTGAGTAAGCCCAGTATTTATGTTCCTGTCTACAGAAAACTCTGACAGACAGTCTTAAGACCTTTCTGTTTAACAGATTTAAGCTAAAATCCTAGGCTGAGTGAAGCTTTAAAATTATCCTGAGGAAAGTTTAAGAATCTGTAAGGGCTCAGTCTCACAGCAACTGCAATCCGAATATATGATTTGTAACAGCAGCATTTATTCAGAGTTTGTATTGTATTTTCAATAGACAATTTCCAGTACTAACATAATTCAATTTTTAATGTATGCTACAAAATACGTAACTTCTGGTATACCACCAGGCATGTAACTTTGCTACCTCATATGGGGTATTTAGCACCATGGCACACAGCTATGAGAATGAAAGAATGTACATGTTCAAAAAAAAAAAAAACAGGAAAAAATGGTTGTGTAAAAGAATATAAGTGGGGAAGAGGCAGAGCACACAGAACGAGTGTGAATCCATTTGCCATCCCCATCAAGTTATTGAAGATTTACTTTAGCGTAATGAAAACAAATTCTAAAAAATTTTGACAACAAATTCAAATACTACCAAAATTAATATGTTAAATACTAGCACTAGCAAAGGAAATATTTATAAATAAATAGAAAAATATGAAAACTAACAATGAATGACCTTTCAAAATTTGTACTTAAAAATAACCTAACAAGTAAAGCTTGTTTTAAATGTCTCCCCATTTTGAAATTTTTTCTAGGTTAATTTTTGACTTTTGAGCATTTTTTCAAGCTTTCATTTAAAACATGGAAATTAATGAAATTTGAAATTCTCTAATATATGAACTGAAGGTGTGACATTTTGAAAAACATAAAGATTACATGAGGCAAGCAATCAGCAACAAAAGTACATTTTCTCTTGAAAAATCAGCTTTTAATTTAAAAGGTGATTATTTTCAATAGCTTCCCACACACTTTCCCGCACCCCAGCCATCTTTGACAGCCAATTTGCTTTTTGGTTCCCCAGTGCTGATGCCTAGCTGCTGTTTAAGAACATGTAGAATGCTTAAGTTCTTTATAAGTTATATGTTTTCCTCTTATTTAAATCAGATTTTTTTATGGCTGTTTATGATATTTTCATCAGTTTATGGATTTTGTTTTAGGAATATCCAAATGTATAAATATAAATAATATTTGGTAATTGAAATTAAAAATTTGTACAAAAAATGCAAGTTTAATCTCCATTCCTCTCACCTTCTTCTCAAATTGTGTCCACAGTCATAATGTTCAATTTGAGAAATAAAAAATAAATTAAAAAAATCAAGAAGCAGTTCTCAAATAAACCCTAAGAACATTCTTCCTCCCATCAAATGTAACAAAGAGCAATTATTATAAATTTTAAGGAGAAATCATCACAAGATAACATCTTGACATACCTACTTTTCAATCCAACGTAGCATCACCTTCCACAGGAAGCAAAACCATTTACACACCTGTAGGTGTTCCTCCTAATAAATCTTTCTTCAATTTGTGTCATTGCACCTGCATTACTTATCAACCCCTTCTGTAGACAGGTTTTCTGATTTAACACAGATAATGAACTTATCAGGGGCCAGTCTGCTGATATACTCATTATATATCATCCTAGTAACTAATCTGAGGAGCTTTATAGTGCCTGCAAAACTTTGTGTTCCTACAGCATTCTGCCAGTTACGTTTCTTTTTTAAAATGCAGAAACATTTTCAATTTACAGTGGGCACCAAGGCTTTGAGTAACAGGAGAATTTGTCAACTGTTGCAAAAGAAAAGGCAGTACGTGAAGTAGGCAGACAGAAGAGATGTCCTAAATACCAACCTCCACGACTTCTTCCAACCTTAGGTCATGGTTCCTTCCCTCACTTATCCACCTGAAGCCCTTCAAGTCACACTAGCAAAGTGGACATCACAGCAGACTGAGGATCTCTCTTTCTCAGCATGTTAGAGAGCATACAGATGTGTAACTTCTCCAGCTGTCAGAGTCACGACTCTATTTTATTGTGTCTTACTAAGTCCAACACCTTGCTGCAGAGGCCAGCTTAACAAAGCAGAGCGTTCTCCAAAAGCCCAGGGAATAATTTAAATCATGAGAGGGGAAATTCAGGACAAGTAACAGGTTACCAGGTTCTCACTTGCCTCTAGCACATCCTATTAACCATTTCAGTGTTGAACAACAGATGAGAAAAGTAAGGCAACAGATGTTGCCCATCTCAGTCGAAGACTGAAGGAATTCTGAAAACGGACCAAGAGAGCAACCTGCACAGCAAGAAAAATTGAGAACTTCAGATGAATGTACTCTCACAATAAGCAACACTGTACATTACGAGTCCTATTTATAATAGCAACACTACAAGTGCTCATAAGAGTGTTACTTTGTTATGTTACTTGCAATTATGTTTTGCTGTAACCCATAAATCTGTCAAAAAGAAGAAAGCAATTAGGAATTTCCGCGTGAACAGGCAAGGTTTCTTCTTCCCACACAAATGGCGCAAGTAAACACCTTAACCCATGTGCCTGGTGGGGATTAGGCACCGAAACCTCCTCCTGCCTAGTGCTGCCAAGTTTTGTGCTGCTCCATGTGTAACACTTTTATGCCAATTATTAAATGAACTGATTTGCAGTTACAAATAATCTGCATCTTAACAAGGAACTTGCGTTTACAGACTAAGTAAAAAGAGATGTACAAAAAGAACCAGAAGGAAGGAGCATATGCGTATTACAGAAAGTCTAAGGGCAGGAGGTAGCTGGAAGGAAAACGCCTGGGGGAAGCCGAGGCACAGCTGAAGGTCCCTCCCCATCACTGTTCCTCTCTTGAACAAAGTCCCTGTTGGTCCTTGGTGGCAGCAGCTGGTGCTTTTCCACTTGCAACTTCCAGGGGAGCAGCGAGAGGGAGAGCAGAGAGAGGAGGCCCATATGGCTTCCAGCACATCAAGCATCAATGAGTTTCCGATGGCAAGCTGCAGTGATGGCAAAATGGCCAACTCATGGTTTCTGTGCCATGGAGACAAAATGCAATTTTCTGGCAGCCCAGTTGCAAAGAACAGAAAAGTGATTATTCTGCTATTAATAAAAAAATTAGATATGAAAATGTATGTGAAGTCTTAAAGCCAGGAATCCTGGAAGGGTGGAAGGCAAGGTGCTTCAAAGCAGTAAGAGGCCAGGTACAGAAAAATAAAGAGTGAAATATTGTGCCGCAACCGTTTTCCAGATATTTTTGAAAATTGCAGTTATCAAATAGAAATATAGAGCCAAGTAGTATGGAGAGTTTCACCCAGCTTTACAAAACCCCAGTTTACCTCAGACAGTCTAATTTTCTATTAAGAATTTGTTTTAATAGTTAAAAAAAAACTGGACTCCATACATTTCTATTTATTAGCATTAGCCATGTTCAAAATTCTCAATTAATGAAGTATTTTACTTTGATGACTATAATTTAGTTTTGTCCCCTGTCATAAATAGGGTAAGCGCTCAGAAATGCTTAGAAGTACTCTATCTTTTACATAGTACAAGGCACAATGTTTGTATTCTTGAAGACAGAGTGACATCTAAAGGGATATTGAAATACTCAAATCTTGCACACTGAATCCAAACTGACAAAGTCAAGGGCATGTCATATTTTTGAAAACTGATGAGTTTTCAGGTTTGCTGTGGTTGATTGTCCCAAGTAACCATGAAAAGAGGATCAAATTCCAATTTTAATGACATGCCTCAGGGTGCCCCGAGGACAACTGCCATTTTTATCTTAGATTCTGCAGGTCCTCAGTGAACAAAAGGGGGAAATCAGCTTTGAATGGATTCCTTGCACTGTTGTCAAAAGTAATCCAACTGCTCTAAATATCTATATCCTAAAACATTTTCTTACAGCAGCTTTTATTAACCTGAAGCATTAACAGAGCAGAATATTTAAATGGCATTTTTAGCTACCGTTTCTCCAAGCAGATCTCATGTTCCCTAACCAATAGGTATTATAACTGGAGTCTTTCATAACCGGAATCTCTCTTCGATACACACATAGAGACAAACAAAGAAAAATCGAAATACGGTATCTAATGGTTAGATTTGGGATCCAGAGTGGTATTTGCATGCATACAAATGTTTCTACTATATGTTAGAAATATTCTTTAAATTATATCATTCCATATATACTCCTAACTATAAAAGACAATTTAAATGGAAAAAAAATCAAAATCAAGTTTATAATATCAAAGACAACAGTACAGCAGAATTGTACGGCATACATGTGGTAATGATGAGTTCGGTGCCTTTACAATGGACCTTTATTTCACCCTCCTGTTAAGTATCTTCCTGAACTCACTGACAGGGAAAAAATTCCTACATTAGAAACATATTTTCCCTTCTTGAGCTGAAATCATAGCAAAGTCCTGTGAATTTGTTTCTAAAGACTTGGGCAGGGGTACTATCTTTAACTGTCTATTCCTTAGAAGAAGAACATCTTCTCATGCAGTTTTATTTATTTATGAAAAAAATCATGAACAATTGTCAGGATGCTGTATCTCATTTACAGTCACGGTGCCCCAGTGAACTACATAAATGTGGCTCAGCAGCAAAGCGCTGGCAGGCTGAGTTAACTCTTTCTGGCTAAAGAGACAATGTATCTCAGCTTTGAAGACAAATATTTACTAGAGGAGAGAAAAACAAGTGATTCATCAGCAATGTAATACTCATAACAAACCTGTGGTAAGAAAAGAACACGGAAAACAGCTCTGAAAATCTGTTCAAGGAAATATTTACTGTATAGCATTTGTAGTGAAATGGTGTCTTCTGCCTTAAGAAAATCCTTACTTGTGCAACTGATTTTGGGTTTTGGCTTTGGGGGTGTTTGGGGGTTTTGTTTGTTTGTTTGTTTGCTTGCTTTAAAAAGAGACTCAGTCCTACCAAACCTTACTAGAACTACAGTATTTCCTTTTCAAGTCAGAGGTAGTTGACACAGCTAATGTAAAACAAAAAGTGGGACCTGAGGCACTCAGACAATAAATAATGACAGACCCTTTCAGCAAGTCTTAATCAAGGAGATTAAAGCAACATGTAACTCTAGATGCATGTTAATAAAACAAGTGGTGAAAAATAATAAATGTAACATACAGAAAGATATCTATCTCCATGCTTCAATTAGTCTTTGTGAACAATATCTTTTTTCTTCCTCCCCCAGCACTTTCAAACATATTGTAACTGTCTTAATTTTTTGACGATTTTCAAAAGAAGAGTTCACATAAAGAGGAACACTTGAGCTCTTATTTAAAGTATTGTTCTTTAATCAGTATATTTTTTTGATAGGCTATTTCAAATTGCATGTGATTAGCACTGGTTTTGGGCCTCATTCAGGTCCTGACCAACTTCCCAGGGAGATCCAGGTTCTCACCCGGTCTGGTACGATTCTGATAAGGATTCCCAGACAGACAGGGCTGTGAAGTCTTGAAGAAAGGACAGAATTAGAGTGGTCTTTATTAAACCACGGATGAATATCTATGGCTGCAAAGAAATTCATTTGTGGTATATCTACAATGCAGTTTGAACTTTTCCTTTGTTTGGCAAAGCACATCAAATCTGATTTAACAATTCTCTTTGTGGCTTTGCTTTTCTCTCTACAGCTTCATATATTTACAAAAGGATAGTTGCATGAAGACTTCTGATAAAGGATCAAAAAAATAGCCAATATTACACATCCTCTTAAACAATTGAGAACCATCAACTTATTAGGAAAATATTAATAGAAAGTATGAGTTATAAAAATCTCACTGTATATCAAAGTCATGACAATGTCAGCTGCTAGCAGTTTATAAGTCAAGGTCACTTGCTGCACTAAGGAAAAACACAAACCTCATTTTGCATTAGGAAAGCAAGCATTTAGCTCTCCAGTTAACAGTGTGAATGTAAAAGCTGGTATCCACAATGCTGAATAAGTTTCTGGCATGAACTGCTTACAAGTAGCATCTACTACAAAATTCATATGCTGCCAACACTGACTTTACGTCTTATTACTGAAACATTCCTAGTTAATAATATTCACAAGTAAGACGCAAAAGTTACAGTTTGCTTGGCAGCAGCAACTCAGAGTTTGCTAGAGAACAGGCCTGCACTGGGAGAGGCCCTCTCCCATCTCTTAGCGTCGTGAGGTGGGATTGGCAGGAGCAAGAAAGGAATGGAAAGCAAAGCAACGTGGATTTGCCCAAACTCAGTGACAGGGAAGGGGGTTCCTGAATACCCAGGAGGTCGCACAGCCTCTACTTGAGGTCACAAAAGGTAACACGGGACTCACCTGATGGAGCAAAAGAATGTAGCCCTGCAGGCAACACAATTGACAAACCAGTAGTGACTGAGAACACTTTCAAAAGCAAAACTTAAATTTGACAGACTATATCTATACCGGTTTTAACTTTGTTCTTCTTTCTCTTTTGAAAATTAAAGGAATTAAGTTGCTATGGAGTAGATCAAGTGTGGTTCTGAATCTGATTTTTAGGAGGATGTATGCAGAAAAATATCCACCCCTGATTCACTGAAATTACCAACTTTTGAAATATAAAAAATAAACCACAAGTTTCTGGTTTTTTCCCAACATTCTTTAACCAGAGGTGGGGTTTGTTCACTTAAGGGAGAATAAATATATATATAGCAGTACTTTTCTAGAGGGTAAAGAGGCTAGGAAAATAATATATTCAGTTCACAGTAGAATGAGTCACAGATGCAAAATCTCCAATATTCAGTTATCTTTGCTACAGCTTGTGCACATATCAGTTTCAGCAGAAGAAAAAGAGCAAGCTCAAATAACAAGATTGATCACACAACAAAGGAACACAGAAAGTAAGACAATAGCAAAAAAATTAATTAAGTAAATATATCTGAGTACATTTCTTGTGTGCATGGAAGCAGAAAAAGACAAACTTCATTAGTTCATGAATGTCCAGTTGTCTCTTCTGAGCAGCCATCCTACAGCCACAACCCTCCCCCCCCACCTTCCCCAGTTTTTCTACATATAAATATTCACATTATAAACTACCTAAAGCCAGGAGGAACTTTTCAGTTTCTCTTAACTGCACGTTCCTGAGTCAGGATGTGCAGACATAGTGGGCAGCAAGGACTGGCATGCAAAACCATTGCACTTCAGAACTGGGACAGAAATAGACACTCTTTGCTGCATTTCCTTTCATTTTTGCTGGACCCCTGTTGTGTTCTTTAAGTATAAAGAGAGAAGCAGAGACAGGGTACTCATTCAAGCCATGCTCCAAGTACCTGCCAGCTTCAGCTCTCACTCAGCACGCTTCTAGCCTGTCCCTCATGAGGGACACCCCTTTGCTCGAGCCAGGAGCAGGACACAAGAAGGCCAATGCTTGGCTCTTTCCAGAGCCAAAGACCTTCCTTCAAAATATCCATACCTGTCTCCTCTCTCTTGCCTTGATGCATCAACACATAAACCAGACCTATCAGGAAGGATTATGAGAAACCCGTAACAGAACACCATACCACAAATGATAACTGAAGGTCATCTTGGAAAGTCTCCAAACCAGAGACATGCAAGTTAGACAAAGAAGAATGTCTCTAACACACATTAAAAATGTGCCAAGTTTCCCCCAACATCTGTATGGAGCTAAGTTCAGTTATGTATACACATCTCACATCAAACACCAATGAAAATTATAGTCAAGCTATAGACCTAGACATAGTCCAACAATTCATTTAAAATTAATGTGTTCAATGGATATAGTAGAAAAACCAAAACTTGCCAGTGCCCCCTTCTTGGAATTATCATAAATCTGAAGTCCAAGACAGATGCTTCTAACTTCTCAATTGAATTAAAGAAGTAGCCAATAAGACATGACCAGTAATTTACATAAGATATTTTTTCCAGTGTTTCATACTGCTCTCTTTATAGTAGGCTCAGTAACTCTGATGTTTACAGTTCCAGGAAAAAGTTAACTAAAACAAGCGATTAAAAGATTCCTAATCCTAAAGCTTGTTTTAAGTTACATATGTATTTCAATTCAAATGCTCACTCTTTGAAAACTGAGATCTCAAAACATTATTCTGACATTTTATCCCAATCCAAGAAAATTACATGAACACAGCTATTTAGGAACACATCAGTATAGGAAATATACTGGAAAGAATCTTCTAGATTATTCAGTGATGGTTATACCACCATATGCTTTCTACCACTATATGCATATGTGCATATACTAACGATAGTACATGATGGTACAACCTTTCATTTCCACTTTAATTGCAGGTCATTCATACCTATTTTTGAACCTTCAGCTTCCATAACTGTTTCCTTTGTGTTGTTTCTCATAAGACAGGCTTTCCAGAAGACTTATCTCACCCATCCCAGACAGAATTTATCATCCTTGAATAGGGCTGATCAAGAATGTACAATGGTTTTAATACTTACCTGTTCTTACTGGAAATGTAACACCTGATGAAATCTATGACCACATTTATTGTTTTGAATGTTAGTATCGCACAGACATCCCTGCAACCCATTCACATATTTTATATATATTTATATTTTTTCTTTTTTACCTTGTTTTGTCTTATTTTTAATTTCTTCAATATTAAAGCAAATAATCTGATTTCAACTGAAGAGCATTTTAGGTCAGAACACCCAGCTCTAGACCAGGGCTCCTTTTAATCAATGTAAGGAAAGTCAGGAGTGGAGGGGGAGGGAGAGGAATCAATGTCCAAATGATGGTGGTTTTCAGCTGGGGGGAAAAAAAATAACAAAACCAACAACAACATTGTATAAGAAACCTTGGTACAACTTTAAAGAGGTCAGCTAAGAAATTATTTTGAGTATCAGAGGCTTTCCAATGCACAGATTTCACTATATATAGTACAGTGCCAGACTAGCTGGGTCGCTTTGTCAATGCTTTGCTTTCAGAAGCTTACTCAGATCTTTAGAATCACAGTATCCTTTAGCCCAAATTCCTTGTATTAACTACCTGGTAGTAAGTAGAGCCTTTCTATGTTAGTAAAGGTTATTTCTATTCACTGCCCACATCTACTTGCGTGCATTATAGCACTTTTTTTTTGTCCCTTCTGAAAAGTATATCAATAGGAAAACTCCAAAGCTCTCCCCCTCACCCTCCAATCTCTTTCACAGTACTAAGAATTGAGAAAATCGCTTTATGTAAAAAATCTAGAGTATTCAGTCTGGTAGAGAAAAGCAGAAGATAGATAAAAGTTCATCTGACATAAAAAAGAAGGATGGTCAAGATAAAGTGTGCTTTGTGAACAGCAAGCCCCAGTGGCCTTCTGAATGGAGAATGGTCCTTCCCGAGGTTAGGAGGCATCTTTTTTCACTGTGGGTGATCCAGGATTAATCTCAAGCAAAGTAGTAATGATTACAAATTACAGACCAATTTCTATCTTGCCTGCTGTGACAAAGATTACTGAAAAATTGGTTCACTCACCAATGATGAGCTCTCCAACATGGTACACACTAAAATTATACAGAACTATCATCCCGATTTTTGGCCCCTGATGGAATTCAAATGGCCCTGGAAACATGACCAGTAGTTTCTTCTGCACACAGATCAACTGTCACATTTCTGGGCCTGTGGTCATGAATTCACAAGCCTTGGGGAATTTTTTTTAGTTTTACTTTTTTCTGAATTTGTGCCAGCATGCTGTAGCAGTGAAACTGGCTAGTGAATATGTTAAAATTGTGGGGCTAGTCCACAACGGGTGCCTCCATTTGTTTTTTCACAGTGTTCAGGTGGGCCTGGGGGAAAGAAAAAAAAGAATGTTTAATTTCAGATTTAAATTCCCTTCAACATGTAACTCATAACAATTAGGTCTACTCATAGAACCCCAGAATGGAACCATATTTATTTCTGCAGGATGTATCGCTGCATCAGAAGACATGAATAGTATCGTAATACTCAAGGAGAGGACAGCTACTGAACAGTGGAGATCATGCTCTTATGGGATATATGATGACTGTAACAACACAAAAACCACACCTCCTGGAGCACAGGTCTTAATATGCTGAAATAAGATGTTGTATCTTCCAATGCACAGATCTGTATCCTACCTGATTTATAAATTGTTATTTTTGGATGCTCTAGGTGTGTTTTACAAACAAAAAATATGTAGAAGGGTAATTTTCTTCCACAGTGGCATTTCATTCAACACAGTACAGGAAACATATGCTCTAGAGTTGCTCTGTTCCAGCTTAAGGGCTTTTTGAGTCACAGAAAAGTAAGAGCAAAATTGTCCCAGAGAAAAGAATGAGGGCAGCCTCCCAGGCTAGCTGGAGAGGAGGGACGGCAGCAGATTGCACAAACCAGAAAGATTGTAACAGGACTGATAACCCTAGTACTGGCTGAATTTGGAAACCAGACAAATGATAAAAAGTAGAACATTGCACATGCTCAGGTAGGAGGTTATTGTGTATGGAAATGGTGGGCTAGGGATGGGATGGGGGGAGTGTGCTGGGGGCTAACACATCTTTGCCAAAAAGCATCTTCCAATTGAGAATATAAAAGAATTTTAAGAAGAGCAGTATAAAGTCTTATTCTCTCCAGTTCAGGAATAAGGAAAGTGAAGAATGGAAAGGCAGGTTACTCAATGTCACACAATAAGATGTAAAGAGGGCAGAAACAGACCCCAGGTCTCTTGATCACAAAATCTCACCATCATATTTAATGAACTTGCCTCCCAGATGCAAAGGATATTATAGTGCCTTAGGGCAAATCCAGATTTTCATAACTAAGCAGAATGTGAATCAAAATGGATAAGGAATTTCATACTAAGTAAAACTCTTGCTTAAGATATAAAAATGCAAGGATGTGTTTTAAAATGTCAAACAGTTTTGAAAGAGACCTTGTTCAGCAAAGCAGAAGAGTTTCCCTTCCTGCCTCACCCTCTACAAACTCATAGAATATACATCCAAAATTTCCCCAGATGAGCTACTAAATCAGGTGCTTGAAATGTTGCAAGTTTTACAATATGCGGGTAACTGGGAGCATGGGGAAGCTGGGGGCTGAAGAATAAATACATGGGCACTTTCAACATTTCTGCAACTAGGAAGATCTCC
The DNA here is from genome assembly GCF_000690775.1 of Eurypyga helias. Taxonomy (NCBI): domain Eukaryota; kingdom Metazoa; phylum Chordata; class Aves; order Eurypygiformes; family Eurypygidae; genus Eurypyga; species Eurypyga helias. The sequence continues at coordinate 62,666 of NW_010234222.1, forward strand.
AAGAATGGCACATCGTGTGGGGCAGGCATGCCCCACCCTGGGAGAGCACAGGAGAAAGTTGGAAAAAAGTTGCAGGACAACAACTCTCAACCCATGTTTCATGGGTAATCCAGGACTTGCAAAAGCCTTCAGTAATAGTTAATAGTCATGAGATACTGAGGAAATAGTGAGCACAAGAGAGAGCATAAGGCAAAGCGTGATGCTGCCCACAGTGCAGTACTCATGCTGTACTGTCACCAACGGACCAGCAAAGATTGGGAAAATACTGCTCTGATTTCATTTAGCCCACTTAAAGATTTGAAGGAAACAGAAATACAGCTTTATTTAATGTTCTAAACCACTCTCAGCATACGAGGCGATTGGACAGCAATGCCAGTTTGTGTTCAATCTGCACGTTATGTTTATGTGAGCTTATATCTTTTTAATGCAGCACGGTTACACTTACAGCAGTTTGCAGCTTCCCCAGGAAACCATTGTAAATGGGACCTGTGCCCAATTGTTTTTATCCCAGTTAAGTAAATAAATGAAATATGCTAATTAGCACCCTATTAGCTCACAGCAGGGAGTAATCCAGGGCACTTTGATTAGAAATTATTCTGTCATCCAGGAAGCTGCTCTGTAACAGAATGTAAACTGGCCCAATTCCCTCTTTTTACCAACCGTGGATGTCATCCAAATAACGGAGATACCACTGAGCACAATCTATAGGACATGGTGATGTTGCAATGAAACCTCCTTCCAGTCTCCCACGAGTCTGGCCTAGAGATATGCTGGCAAATCCCAGGACTAGAGACACTGTCTGCATCTAAATTTGGGGTCATTTTGTCAAAATCACTTTCAAGCACGTAATTTATTTTCCTCCCTACAACTGGCATTTCAAATATTGTTCCAGAATACATTCTGAACTTAGCACAAATCTGTATTAATGTTAGTTCTTTTTTTTTTTTTTTTTAATATCAGAAATATTGAGTCTGGGACACGCCACAGGTACGGAATAGGAAAATGTGGGATAAAACAGCCATAAATTTCCAACTTCAGTATTTTCAAACTGTAAGCAAAACCAATTACATTTTTAGATCATTTATATAAAATACAGAATTTAAATATACGCAATTACATACATTTTACTTCTTTCCTAACAAAGCAGAGTTAGTTAGTCTAGTTAGTGCAGATCTGTACAGTCAGCCTGGCAACAAGATGATGGTGGAAGTAATACAGGCACTGAGAGAAAAAGCTTAATAAAAAATCAGCATGTTTTCCAATCCAGTCTTTCAGGAACACCCATTTTCAAAGAGCTTTGGGGCTTTTGGGGATTAGACGCTATGACACATCTGTCAGGTTGCCACTGAGCATGTCAAAATCTCCATCATGGCTTGAGTTATGCAATGAAGCTTAGTTATGTCATAGAGATACTGGTAGCACACTTTCTTTTGTTATCAAATTCATATGAAAAGGTACAGGGATTACCTGTGGATTTTCTGGCTGCCATTTAAACCAGAGAAGGACCTCAATTTTTAATCTGCCGAATAGAAAGGCAGTTTGGAGTGACTTCTCTATAAAACTTCTAGTTCTTCCTTCTGAAAAGGACCACATTGAAGCATTACTATATTCCATAGTTTAAGGCCTCAAAATACAAAATAAAAATCATTTTTATATTAAAATGTAGCTATTGATGACAAGCAATTTTGGTTTTGCTTAAGCAGTAGAATCTTTCAATTGACATAAGATCTAGTTTTGTGTTGTCTGAAATTACGGTCTTAATTCATTAATAAAATTGTGGTGCTCATGTTCACTATGGATTCTGACACAGTTATTTAATATTGATATCCATTTATGTCATAATTGTAGTAGTTATATACGTGAGTGCTAGGCACCGGCACTAGTATTTTAAATAACAAAGATTCCATTTTAAAGTTGGGAAATTCAAATTCAGAAAAGGACAACAAGACCTTAAGTGGCACACCAGAGTCCTCTAGCGTTTCAAATATATACTACTTACTCTTTCAAAAGGAAACTTTTTTAAACATAGAGGAAGAGAAGTCCATACTGTCAAGTGGCTAACGTAATATGGGTCTGCTGCCTCCAGCTTAGCGATGCCAGTTAGGTCACCCAAGGACCAGGTCTTGCTCATGCTCCCGGGAAGGATAGTTTTATTCTGTATGTTTACAATCCCTGACACAATGCAGTTCTGATTCTCAGAGATCCTCTCGTTTAATAACTAAGAATATTGTGTGTTGTGTCTCCAGGACTGTTCAGAAACATGCCCAATGGGTTTGTTCATTATGAGTTTATTATATTTTTATTTTTTCTTTACAACCGAGAGGCAGGGGTCTTCACTGAAAACTAACTAGGAAACCTCGGTGACTCGCAGCTTGATGTGAAGAGACTCAAAGGCCTGTTTATAGATCTGTAGAGAACATATAACACGTATATCTCTCTCTCTCTCTATCTCTCTGAGACCCCACCTGGAGTGCTGCGTCCAGCTGTGGAGCCCTCAATATCAGAAGGATATGGACCACTTGGAGCGAGTCCAGAGGAGGCCATGAAGATGATCAGAGGGCTGGAGCACCTCTGCTATGACGAAAGGCTGCAAGAATTGGGCTTGTTCAGCCTGGAGAAGAGGAGGCTCCGAGGAGACCTCATTGCAGCTTTCCAGTATCTGAAGGGGGCCTACAAGGGTACTGGGAAAGGACTTTTTACAAGAGCCTGTAGTGATAGGACAAGGGGAAACGGGTACAAATTGAAATCAGGGAGGTTTAGATTAGATATCAGGAAGAAATTCTTCACTGAGAGGGTGGTGAGGCACTGGAACAGGTTGCCCAGAGAAGCTGTGGATGCCCCATCCCTGGATGTCTTCAAGGCCAGGCTGGATGAGGCTTTGAGCAACCTGGTCTAGTGGAAGGTGTCCCTGCCCATGGCAGGGGGGTTGGAACTAGATGGTCTTTAAGGTCCCTTCCAACCCAAACCATTCTAAGATTCTATGATTCTATCTGCCTTTTGGGAATGACCCCTTTTTTCATTAGAATATATGCCTCCCTTTTCCTCATAGGACCTCCATTTTTTTTCAGTATACAACAAAAACTCACAGCCCCCACAATGTAACATGTAAGAAACCGGTATTTAGACAAACAAAGCACTTCAGAAAACTGCAGCCCTCTGACCCAGCACTGCTCCTGAACACGGTGGCAGAAGTCCCCAGGGAGGCAGCCATGACAGAGAACCTGCTGGTGGCAAACCCGCCTGTGGAGTATCCTGTAAATACCCCCACTCCATACCGGATATCGGAGCACGTCCGAGCCCATCTGCTCCTTCACTACCGGCAAATGCTTACCACGGGGAGACTAAAAAGCTACACGTGTCTCACCATTAGTTGATATCATCGAGTCAGCATCAAGGAACACCAGGACATTCCCAAAGAAGCCAGGATGACTGAAATGTTGCACTGCTGGTGAGAAGACACCCTGGACATCTTAGCATTTGTCTGCCCCAGTAACGTGGATTGTGTAGTTAAGTGTGTCTGCTGCGTACGTTCATTTAACCTGTTGAAAAGTCATGTGGAGAGGAGAACAAGCTCTGAATGCTTTTACACATTTACAGTTGCTAGGAAAAAAACATTTCCTTGAATTCCACATGTTCAATATATCCATCTCACTTTGAGTCTGGCCTTCTGAAAGGAAAATTCACAGACTGGCGTAGGGAATGAAAAAACACAGAGAAAAATCCCTATTGACACATTAAATTAGACATGTTTGCAGGGCCGCCAGAGATAGCAATTACTCTGCAGCAGCTTCTGTGGATGGATTACAGCAGAAAACACTGACTGTTACCAGGTAATTCTACCTGCTAATTACTTGGGAAGACTCAGGTACTAAACTGACCTGAATGTTTTCATGGGTCCTGGGACCCATTAAAGAAAAGAACTTTAAAAAGCCACATAGTGATGCTGACAGGAACTCTGGAGCTGCTGAAAATCCATCAAAAATATTCTTGCAGTATAATGATTAGAGTTTCAGTCAGCCCCAATCTGCACAGGCATTCACATTTACCAGCAGTTACAACAAAAAGTAGTGCTTTAATGGGGTGCTGATTTTTTTTTCTGCACTGAATGATGACTATAAAAAGCACCCACAGAGCAGGTCCTAGTGTCTGCCAAGCGGTGAGGCACCGCTGGTTTCAGCTGAGGGGAAGTTAGATGGTCTTGAAATGCTTCTATTTCGAAACAGGATGGTTAAATTCACTAAGCGAAACATAATCAAGCAGAGGAAAAAAGAAAAACCTAAATGGTGAGAAACTTGCGCAGTTTCATAGCGTCACCTGAACCCACCAGCCCTCCCCTACACCAGCGCAGCACCCAAGCTGCCAACCTCACCGCTCCTCCGCACCACCAGGCCATGGCGCCAGTGACCCCCAGGGGAAAATGCACAACACTTGAATCTAAAATTGCTTTTTTTCAAGCCAAGGTTGCAGTCTGGGGAGGGGGCACTCACTGGCAGCAGCACTGCAAAGGTGCATTGCTCTAGCGAGAAGGTGGCAGGCAACAGAAACCAGCAGGACAGCAGATGTGCCCTGACCGCCTTCCCCTCCCTCCTCAGCCAAAACTGAGGGGCAGAAGTTAAAGCTGATGCTGAGGCCCTGCTGCATGTCTAGGCTTCGCTAAAGACCTGCATTCCCTCAGCACCACCAGCCAAATGTCCCAGGCAGGGAGCGAGTGCAGGTGGCATTGTCTGCTGCAGAATGGCCCCAGACAGTTTATTTTGCCTTGCTATGCAGGATGGGTCAGTCCTGTGACAGGATTTCCTCTACGGCACAGCCAGCTCTGGTTCAGAGCCACTAGAACTTGCAGGCTGCTGCACAGAAAGCATGAGCTAGAGCTCCAGCATTGCTCTCAAGGGCTTGCTGTGGGAATGAAATAGATTGTCAGATCCAAACCATTAACTTTCCAGAGAGGTGATGCCTTGCAATTTTTTGGCGCATGCTGAGACGATACCTGCAAACTGGGGACCCAAGGTGCAAACAACTTTCTATTGTGGCAGTAACCTGCTTCGGACCCTGTTGCCAAAGAGCACTCTGGTCAGCAAATCCTCCTTTCTTTAGCAGCTATTTGCAAAAGGGACTCTTGACTGTGGGATATCCAAAACAAAACCCAGAGCAACAAGACACAAAGATCTTTCCATCACGAAGAAGGTTCTGCATGCAGTCACCAAGGCAGCAAAAAGGAGGAACAAAGAAGCTTTCTGTAAATAAATCTGTATCTACCACCACTTTCCACCCAGCACACTCCCTCCATGGGAGACTGGAATTGTCCAGTGTCAGACAGCAAATCAGGCTGAGGTGTCATGGTCAGGAGCACGTAACAAACGTGATAGACATGCTACAGCATTTCTTTAGTGTATTCGACAGCACAAAGAGTGGAAAAACCTTACAGAGCTCCACTACACAAGCAAAACCCAGATAATCCAGGACCCACATAATCTTCATTTCATATCTAAAAATTCAAATCTTCTACAACTGAGACAACCTGCCATTTGTCATTCTGTAGGAATTTGGGTATAATCAAATACTGCTAGAGATGCAAGGAAAGCTGTGTTATTTCCTGTGAGAAGAAAAAGGTGACTTAGGGGTTTTTAATATTATAGTTATTGCTTTTCAGAAACTCTTGGAAAATCCCTTCTCTCCAAATAGACAAGCCTAAAATTACAGATTCATTAAATCAGTGTGTGTGGGTAAGAATTTTCTTCATATAGTATCGCTAGGTTTAAAACAGAGAGAAAACACAACTTCCTTTCATCTGTTGAGGATGAGATATCTGTAACAAAAAGGGAATATATAAACAAAGCACACTGCTCCCTGGCACAGTCTTTGCTGTCAAAACTTCCTCCTGCTCAGGGTCCTTTTCCCCATCTTACCTATATTTAAACTATCACTGTCCCAAACTGTTATTTCAGGGTTGCATTAAACACTTTAGGATTTACTTATTTAGTGAGGAGGGATGGCACCAACCCTTCAACTTGACACCAAAAACATCTGATCAAGGCACCACAGCAGAATTCAATCCACTAGGCAGCTGCCTAACCTGAGAAAATATTCTCTACACAATGCATCTCATCACACGCTTCTGAACAAAAATATTCTTTTTATCACACCCAACAAAGAGTCCGCTAATTTTTTATTTTTTTTTGAGATCATGACATACGTATAATTATTACGAACAGTGCAGCAGGGACATTAAATAAACAAGGTCCATGGACCAAACCAGTTGAAAATTACTAGACATATGCAGTTTAGGTCAATGTGGTTATCTTCAAGCGAGTGTAAGTAAACAAAATGAGCAGGGACTAAACACTTTCATAAACTTAAATGCTTTGAGCTGCACTAATTTATCTATTCCATCAGGTTAATCTAATTTATCTGAGTCAGTAAACAATAAAAAAATATGAGCTGCTCACTTTTTCCCACAAATAATATCTTGCCATGTTATCTGTGACTGCAACTACTCTCAGCCATATTCCACCAGACTTTCACAAATATTACCATTAGGAACTATTTTTTTCTCCTCCAGGCTTCACTTCTCTTCTGTAAAACGAGCAGCTATTATCGACATGCAAGTTCTCCGGCTAGAAAGGGAACCAGGTGTCCAAATCAGGGCTCAGTGGAAGCTGATAATTATGTATGTCTACAGATTCTCTGGTTTAGCGGAACCGTGCTACCTCCTGAGCCAACACACAGCTCTTGATAATGAGGCACAGAGGCAGCAGCTGCCCTCAGGCTCTGCAGAGGTGCAAACCTCTTTATGGCAGCTTTGTTAAAGCTGGGTTTTGAGAGTCTCTTGCCTATGACTTCCCTGCTTCAACAAGGTGCTTCGGTCTGTAAGCTATTTTAAACTGGACAACAGTCCCACCGAAATCGAAGGTCCAAGGGCCTTGAAGTTAAATATGAGCTTGAGAGCCTTGGTTGGTGGTTGGGTGGGTTTGGTTTTTTGGGGTTTTTGTTTTTGGTTTTTTTTTTTTAGTTCTCCAGATGGTTTCCAGAGCAGCTTACTGCAGAGCTGCGGTATGTTGCACGTGCAGTAAGCTGGTGGCACACTACACGCTGAAAAAACACTCATAAGGATCATCTTGATGCATCTCTGAATGCAGGACAGGCAAACAGGTTTCCCTAAGAGTTATTCCAGGTTCCAGCAGTGATTTTCCCTATGACTGTGAGAAAATAATTTTGTTTCTTGCATCTGAGGGACTAATATTTGTATAACAACATTTTACGAACTCATGGAATATTGCAAACATTAATGTCCATAAAGCACAATGAGCAGGAGACTGATAAGACTTATTATTCCTACTCCAAAACCACTCCCAGTGGCTCATTAGTAGCTGACTTTATAGTCATACATGCAATTTTCCACATGGGCCACTTCCTAGGGAAAACAGATTGTGAGAAAGAGCATTCCTTCTCCTTACCAACATCCCCCTAAAGAAGTAAATTCTCCAATTTGACAGGTATTTTCCCACCATTAACATTTAATTTCACAAAAAGAAAAAAGTAAAGGTGTGTCTTGGACAAATAAAGAGCTATACACAAGAGAAACTAGCACCTTCAAAAGAAAAGGGATATTTCCATATTTGGAAAATTACATATGTATTCTTGCTGCTATTTTTTTCACCGGACACCTTCTAATGTTCGAGACATATTTGGTCAATGCTTCCACTGGGCTATAACATATTACTGTACAGTAGATGACAGATGAAGTTATCTTTTATGTGTATATATATATATATCTGGCATATGTATATTCTAGACTTTCCCTATTTTGCTCTCACAAACACACAAGAATGCAAGAGAATCAACAAGCAGAGCTAGTTCCAACAGTACAATTCTGTCTCTTACACAGCTCAAATAAAACTGTGTCATGTATGGATAATTTACTCAGTCCACGGAGAACTTTCTCTGTTCTACATCATGGCAGTGGTCCTAATGCCAAGGAGGGCAAATAAAGCCTCATGGTCCTCCTCTCACAATGCAAAAATATTTATCTATGAGGTAAAACCACATATGAATCACTGGGTCCCATTTTCTCCTGCCATAGCTATGTTCATTTAGATAAAGCCACAGAGACGAAGCTTCCTTTTTCAACACTGACACAAAATGTTCCAAAAAGACATGAAAATGAAGGACCATCTATTTCTGAAAGGTAGAGATATTTTCCCCAGGTAACCCATGTTTCATATCTATTTCTCTGCTTGAGTTTGATTTAAAGGTATTTTTAAAATACTAAGATTCAAGTATTTTATTTGCAAGACCTATTGCATAGCTTTGAGGAATTAACTGTTGATACTTTTGAATGGAAAAGGCCGCAAGAGGACCATCACAGGTCTGACACTCCAGAAACTCTCTGCCTCCAGCAGCCCAGCACATGTGCAGCAGCACACACACTAATGAACTGGCTAGCTCTTCAATAACAGCTGATTTATATAAACTACAATGGTTTCTACTGAGTTAAATGTATTTATAACACATTGCAACATATAAATATCCAGCAGGAGGGGACCCCATGCTTTGCATGTCTTTTGATCAGGCACTGTGTTTATTGTCACTCATTTTGAAATTAGATGCCAAAGTAGAAAGGACTTCAATCACAGTAACCCTATCTCATGGTGGTTTCAGAGAGCGCCCTCCAGCAAAATGCCTAATTAGCATCATTTTCTGAAGATTTGGGGCACCCAACTTGAGACAATCTGCGTCTGATTTCCAGGACTGCTGAACATTCATAACTCGGGTTGGATCAGCAACAGCACAAGGTAGCTCAGCCTGCAAAGGAGGAGATGCTTCAGAGGATGAGGCATTATACCACACGTAATGGGTGGTCACCTCAGTCTACACGCATGCCCAGGAGCATCAGATGTTGCCCAATTCCATCAGCATAAAATGAAGCTTCTTGTTTACAAGCAAAATGAAAAGGAAATCCCTGTTTTTTATTTCAACTGCTGTTTTGAGGATCGTGGCATCTGTTGGTATGTATCTGTTGTAGTTAAGCATGAGCAGCATCCCATGCACAAACTCACTTATCTTGGTATTTATTCTCTACATTTTAAGTTGTTCTTAATTTCTATTTCTTTC
>NW_010234222.1:71807-93194 GCF_000690775.1 Eurypyga helias
TAGAATTGTGATTTTGCAATCATATGGTACATCCAGGCACAACTTGAAAGTATTCCTTACAGCAAGAATGAAGCTGAAGAAATTTAGGTAAGTTTACAAAATACTTTAATAATGCTAGAATTAAAAGGATATGGGAAGAGAATCCCCTATGCCTCCAGGACTTTGAAGTAAAAGAAACAGATACTCTTTCTTTCCTTTTTTTTTGCCAGGAAAAGAGCAAACAAGGTGTTAAGGTGACTGAAATGGATCACAGAACAAAACTGGTCACATTTCCTTCACTCAGAGAGTGCCACAGGATAGATAGATAGAAAATTTACATCATCAGAATTTCTACATTTAGACAAGCTAGGGAAGAAAGTCCTAGGTCTAGTGTGGCAACTTTTTTTATATAACCCCCTGGTAAAGGGATAATTTTTGGTTTTTTAAAATCTAGTGTATGGGTTTTTTTCTTTATAGCTTCTTTTAGAGCTGCTGGTTATGTAGCTGACGTGCCTGTCATTGACAAGAACTGATTGCACATTGATTGCACTTATTTTTATTATTAAGGGCAGCAAGCATCCGAAGGCTGACCCAAACAAAAATGATGTCATGGTTGCAAAGATTTGAATTCACATTTGAATTTAAATGCTCGCAATTACTCAACTGCATTTTTACTTTTTGGCTATGGGGTGATGCAGGCACAATGTTAAAATAGACTCACTGCAGGGGAAGCAGCCACCAAACCCTCTAATGGTGGTCTCCAACTGAGAACTATTTGAACTGTTCCAGACATGTGCTCGTGGGAAAGTGAAACAAGCCTCCCAATTTAAACAACTGTTACTAAAGCTACAGTTTATCTAGCAGAGTTACTGCTTTAAAGACAAACATTTCCAATCCATGCAAGGAAACAGACACTGAAGTACCAGAAGGGGTAGCTCTCAATTCCCATGAGCATGAATCAGTCCAGCTGAAAATTTTTCACAGGGAAAAATTTTAGCTCACTGTGACTTAAAATTCTGCTACTGCAAGAGACTGTCAGTGTCTTTATGCACTCCACAGATAATCAGTATCCTGTGTGCCCATCACAATATGCTGTTACTAGGCAAACCCATTTACTCTCTACAGAAGTGGTAAGGGAAGGATAAGAAGTCCTGCACTCTCCAATAAATGGAAAAAAAAAAAAAAAAGGAGCTGCCAGCACCCACAGTTGTTAATCTCTTCACTTCGAATTGTGCAGCCAGCCCAGGAAGCTCAGTTCCGTGTCATTCCATGTCAGTCGTTTGGCTGTGGTGTGACCTGTTACAGTCACTATAGTGTTCTTGGGGAGGTGGGTCAGGATGAGAAGGACGACTTCTCCAGGTAATTCAGAGCCCAGAGGCCTCTGGCAGCTTCTCACTCACCATATTACATAGGACCTTTATAAACATGCCTACCCAATCATAAGGGGTTTTCTCACAAGTTGCCAAGGTTGATCCTTACTTAGTGAGCGAGAGAAGGCACCCATCCATGGGGTTGCCATGGCACAGCCTATACTCAGTCACACAGATGCTGAATTAAAACACTCAGTACATGAACATATGTCATGTACAGAAGATAAGGATCTCCAACCAGGAGTCTCCAACAGACAAAACCAAACATGTGATCACTACAGAAATACAAAGCAATCTGAGAGGAACGCTACAAGTGTCTCTACTTGCTAGCAGCAAAATCTCCATATGGCAGCATTTTTCTTTGAATTAATTCACCAATTAGTTCAAATGGATATTAATTTTATTTCTTCTTGCCTCGAAAAAGTTTTCCCTGCACTGTTACCCTGATAATACAAGTGGTATTGTGTTGCTCTACAAATTCAGAGCCGCAAAATCTATCCTACAACAGGATCTTCAGAATCCATGGAAATGCAAACTGTCAAAATCTGGCACTACTGTTCTGGGGTAGCACCAGCCCTTGCCTGGAGAACAGAACCATAGCTGTACCTCAGCTCTGCTATGGAGGAAACCCAAACCAAGGGATGAATGTGATACTTGCTGTTCAATATCCTAGAGATTGAAAAAGCAGGTCAGTTCATTGGGAAGGAGCAAAAAATTCTCAATGTTACTACCACAATTAGGAAAATGAGAGCTTGGATTTCACATTAACAAATTCCTTCAGATCTAGGAATTGTGAAGAGAAGGGAAAATCCAGACTGCATTGCTGGGGAAAGTTATAAATAATTCAGAAGTATTAAATGAGTTATGCAGTCAGACCACTGACCTTAAACATTGTTTTAAAAACTTAAGAACCTCAAAGAAAAGTTATTCAAAAATATAGACTCTACTTAAAATCATAGAACCATAGAACTGAAGGTTGGAAAAGACCTTTAAGATCATCAAGTCCAACTATTAACCCAGCACTTCCAAGTCCACCACTAAATCATGTCTCTCTCTTAAATACCTCAAGGGATGGTGACTCTACCACTTTCCTGGGCAGTTCATTTCTTCCATAAAGAAATTTGTCCTAATATCCAACCTAAACCTCTTGTCCTATTGTTTGTTACCTGGGAGAAGACTCACCATTGCCCAATACAGAGGGACAATCACTTCCTTGGTCCTGCTGGCCACACTGTTCCTGATGCTGGCCAGGATGCCATTGGCCTTCTTGGCCACCTGGGCAAACGCCGGCTCATTTTCAGCTGCTGTTGACCAACACCCCCAGGTCCTTTTCCACTGGGCAGCTCTCTAGCCCCTTGTCCCCAAGCCTGTAGTATTGCAGGGGGGTGTTGTGACCCAAGAGCAGGAGCAGCACTTGACCTGGTTGAACCTCAGCCTAGGTTGAACTGTAGGTTGAACCTACAGTGGCCTCAGCCTCAGCCCAGAGCCTTCCAGCCTTCAGGCAGATCAACACCAGCCACCAATTGGATTTAACTCCATTCACCACTACATTTTGGGCCTGGTTGTCCAGCCAGTTTTTTAGTCAGCGAAGAGTACACCCATCCAAGGCATGAGCAGCCAGTTTCTCCAGGAGAGTGCTGTGGGAAATGATGTCAAAGGCTTTAGTAAATAAAAATTTTAAAAAAAAAAAGTTCCCCAAAATTATTAAATATGACTGAATCTAATAACAAATTACGTATGAACACAATTATGTGTACAAATACATGTGATCATATCCAAGAACTTCAGAGCACAGCTACGCAGCATCAAGCTGAGGCAGTGAGTGAGAATGACACCTACAGAAAAACCTAGCTGAGGCACTAACAACTCTCATCTGTGCTCAGCTGCTGTCTGGCATAATACCGAGGATATTTGCAGTCTGGCAAAATATTTATTGTGAAATTCATCTGAATTTAGATTTCACTATAAATGAGACAACAACCCGTTACACCATCATACCTCACGTATGAAAAATTATCGCTAAATATCAGATTCTTCCCTTCCATGTTATTACTCCTAACCTATCCACCACACGGTCCAAAGTAAACCAGCCCATGAACAGTGATTTAAGAAACATGGGTATGATCTGAAACCTGTAATAAATAAGGATGTGTTTGTTAACTGTCACTAACATGGTATTCAGTGGAATAAGTGTTAACATGCTACCTCAACAAAATTCAAGATGCAATTAAAAGTGAAGAAGATATTCTTCACATTTCATTAAAACTGTTATACAGATTTATTGGTACAGAGTATCAGTATTTTCGTCATTTGGCCAGTGAGTAATCCCCAGATATACACCCTGTAAAGCCCTTCATGATTCGCTGCGAAAAAATAAGCTCTGGACTATTATTTTACCGTACACACTGCAAAGATAACAAGCACTTCACTTGAGAGGAATACCTTTTTGGGTTTCAGTTAAAAAAAAAAAGAAAGTGGTGTTAACCTGCGTGCATGAGAAGTGTATCTTTGATTGTCAAGTGCTGAAATATCTTGCTCAATTTGCCTTGACTCAGGAAGTGCTCTCTGATCTCAAAATTGTTGATGCTAAAAAAAGAGCATTGTCTTAAAAGAGCAAAGTAGACAGTACTATAAAAATAATGAGCTGGGAAGACTCTTAAGCCTTTTACATAATAGAACCTCTCACTACACTGAGGAAGATTCCCTCAAGGCCCAGTGTAGCTCTTTACTTTTATTTTGGCTTAAACAGGCAAACACCATAGCATCAATTAAAGAGGCCACTTATTTACTGAGCATTCAAAGTCTACAGCAGTTAAGAGGATTAATTGTCTTCATGCATATAAAATTTAAACATAAGAGATTAAAGACAAACCAACCTGGTCACACACAACTAACTTCAATTAACCTATCTGTACTCCTTAAGCATTTTTGTTAATAAGCACAGACTACTGTCCCCATTCAGATCCTGATCCAGCAACAAGTTCCCTCCATGTGAACTGTGAGAGAAGGAGCACTTGGCAGAAACTGTAAAACTGAATAAGCTGAACCACAGTGAAAAACATGTGGAGACATCCAGAGGCACCTTCAGAAACTACGAGCATTTGAGCATCCAAACAGTGAAAGCAACATTACTATAATCTGAAATTTGAAAGCAACTCTGACTGCTAATGGCAAGGGCAGGAAACCATCCCATGTTACAAGCTATGGCTGCTTCATTCATTTCGACGGAGTTACTGTGCAGAAGCGATTTACATCTGTCACATTAAACATGTGTCCCCAGGGGGGGACTAGAGCCAGTTTACCCTTACGGAATTAAATTAATGCCGGTCTTGAGCCCCAGCGCTGCCTGGTTGGAGGTCATGTTCTTTCTGACCTTCAGCGCACAGGAGACCGCCAGCAAAGAGCCACAGCAGTAGTCCCGCCTGAATAGTACACACTTGTCAATATTGGTCTTCAGTGTTAAAACCAAGTCCAGTTCTTCTTAGTGAGCCCTTCTCACAACAAAATTCTCTCTTTAAGTCTTCCTGTGCTGTATTAATTATAGTCACAGCTATTATATACAGTGGGGGAGGGAAGAAAGGTCATTAAAGACTGTCAGTGTTGCAACATGGGGTTTATTTACCCAGACTGTACAGGATTTGGCCATAACAAATACAAGAAATTTCATTTAAGTGTAAGAACAACTGGAACACGTTGCCCAGAAAAACTGTAGTGTCTCCATCCTTGGAGATGTTCAAAACCCAGGTGGACACAGCTTTGAACAACTTGCTCTAGCTGACCCTGCTCTGAGCACAAGGGCTGCACTGGGTGATCTCCAGAGGTCTCCGTCTTCCCCAGCCTCTCTGTGATTCTGCGACAACAGTTGAAATAGTGGCACCCATTGCTTCTGGGCTCTGTGAACGTGCCTCAGTCACCAAGCAGAACAGGAGTAACCCAAAACCCCTTCTCCACAAAGCCAGAAACCTGTAACTCACCCACAGTATAGAGGTTTTCATACTACCCAGCTTCTGACACTTCTGATCCCTTCTGATTTCAAGCCACAACACATCTTCAAACAACTCCCCCCTGCAAAGTATAATGCAAGCCCCACATTCAACACAAGATGCGATGGGGGTTTTAATTTTTTATATTTTTTTTAAAAAAACAGCAGTAGATACCACTGACAGCTGTCACACTGCGTGCCTTCCCAGCGAACAGCAGGCTAATTACATGACAATTAGGTAACAAAGACTCACATAGCAAAACTAAAGCTAGTATCTCCAGTTTTCCTGATTAATAGCTCACTAGCAGTGGTCTTGAGATAATACTAGGTTTAACCAATAGCTTCATTTGCAAAAGTGTCTATCAGACAGATATTTTTCCTACTCTTACTCCTGCAGGCCCTGTGCAGGTAATCACCTCGGCCAACTGCACAGGATTGTGAAATTTATTCTTCCTTCTGAACTGCCAACAGAATTACTGACTAATTTCACTAATTTCCAAGCCATTACACCTGCACAAGCCCATGGGCTCTTCATAGATGCCAGCAATATCAGAATTTGGCCTGATGAATCTTTACTGCTGGTGATGGCACACACAGAACCCACAGAAATCATGCAGAATTGCCAGTTCAGAAGGGTATGCCTGGCTGTCACACCACCTCTCCACTGGAGCCAGGCTTTTCCCGCTGCACACCCTTCCTACCAACAGACCACCTACTTCTAGGTACCTGGAGGAATGCACAGCTCTAGATTAGGAACACTTTATTTTTTTTTAAATCAAGTTAGATTAAAATATCTCCTTTAAATAACTATTTAGTAGAGCAGGATCCTATCTCACCCTCTTCTAGATAGCTGCTCCAATGCCTGCTCTCAAGTGTCGCTTTTTGGCCATAGGAACAATTAGTTCATTTTTGAAAAAACAAAGAGTTTCAATGTAAGAATTTGTATGTATGCTCTCCCACAACATTTTATAGCCAGCCAGCTGACTGCATGATTTCCGGGCATCTAAATTTTGGATGTAGAAAGATAACAGTGAATCTAATTGGGGACAGATGGGCCATGGCACATTTCAACAGTTTCTCAGTGATTGTAACCTTTCTGCTAATAAATAAATGCAGCAAACCTGTGACGGTTATTTAAAATAAAAGTGGTTATATATCCAGTGGAATATAGACATAAGGCAGAAGAGCAGCCTATGTACCTCTTGCCTGTAATTTCCCTATATGTTCAGGTATGAGCAGTGTGTTTCTTGCCCTATTTTCAGAGCAACAGGATGATACATCGTCTGAAGGCGCTGCCTGCACATCCTTATGTCCTTCAGCTTTTATCTACTCTAGAAATCTTTGGTTTGTCTCCTTCTTGAAGGTCCCTTCAGTATCCAAAGCAATGAAAAACAAGGGTTAGCTTTGTTGCAAAATAATGCAAGTGGTAACATCTGGAAATGCTGTAACAGGATTTTAGAGTCAGGGAACTGGTTTATTGTTTGGGCTTTTTTTAAATGTAGAGCTTCAACAATGTTGCAAACGGTTCACGAAAATATAAACAGTACAATATAAACAGTACAATATAAACAATTACAATATCTCTCTTATTTTTCCTATTTGCAAGCTGAAAACATCTGAAGTAAATATTACCAGTAGAGTGCAAAAATCAGGACCCAGGACCTAAAAAACCATGTTTTAATCAAGTCTTGATTTTTTTCACAATCACGAAGACGAGGTCTTACGTGTTATAAAAACTACGTTAAAATGCACATCAAAATTAGGAGAGGAATATAAGAAGTTGTTGTGTGATAATTACAGGGGCAAAAATACAATTATTCATTTAATAACATCTTTCCCCAGGACTATGGATTGAGACCGAAACAATCTGACAGTAGATATCAAACAGTAAAGGTCTTTCACAGTCATGTTTCATGAAACACAGGCCAGTTGCGAAAGCTGGGCATTCATCAAGCAAAACCAGCTGGTTTTGAATAAAGATCCAAAGATCCAAACAGTAGATTAAACCAAAACTAAGACATGTGGAAAACTGTCTGTTCTGTGCACCCCTGCAGCTGGCTTAGCAAGGCCATTTCACACTTAGCTGAACTGCCCGCGTGGTCCCCACCAGCACAACGCAGTACCTGAACACCACCTGATCCTCACCGTGCAACACTGACGTGCTGAAGGCTCTTGATACTCTCTGTTCTACACGTGGAGAGAAGAGGTGCAGAGAGGTGGAAGGGCTTGATCCACAACGGCAGCTTGCAGAGCTAACGCTGGGCAGTGCAGCTCCCACCCACCCAGCCCTGGGCGCTCACTGCACACCGGCACTGGTGGGAAGCTCCCAGTCGCTACAGCTGAGACACGGGAGAGAGGCCAGGCCCGGGTGCCCAAGTGACTGGTCCAGTCCAAAGACAGTTAACCACCTGCTAAAAATACAGATATCTAACTGTCATTTCTCCTTCTGCAAAAGCCCGTCACTGCTTTATAAAAAAGCCTACTCCTAAAAAAGAATAAAAAGTTTTAAATACCTCACAACCTTGAATAAGCACTGAATCCATCAAAGTGAAGCACAAATCAAAACACCACTCCACCAAAGTATTGGTAAGTATGAGATGTTTCTTTCCTGTTGAAACTCCTCTTCTTGATGAAAGTAATATTCATACTAAGAAAAGACACTTTATCTACAGCTCAGTATCTAGGATATTATCCTAAGATACCAGAGACCCAAATTTAAATTCGTGCTCCAAAGTAAAAAGAAAACCAAAACTGAATTCTTCTCACTCTGGTCAAGCGTTCTGATCAAAACATCTCGGCACGCCATAGCTTCTCTGCTCTTGGTTTCAGCTGCTTTGTGCATGAGCAGCATTCAGCTACTCCGCTCAGAAAGGGTCTCTGCGATGCAGTTTCGTCGATCATCTTGCAGAGCTCTGGCTTCAAGTGAAGGCTTCAAACAAATGGTTAACTACGAGGTATTCATAACTGGTGGAGGTAGCAAGGGCTGGATGACTTCAAAAACGTCTCTTAAAAGACAAATCAAATGCCTAAGGGCTGACGTGGACACTCAATGACATTTGAGAATGTGAGCCCAAGTTGCCATTCAAAAGCCACAAAGAAAGTCTGAGGCTCCAAAAACCAAAGCATTTTAATCACAGCCCCTTCCTTACCTTTAGCATATTGTATACATGAGCGGAAGGTGTATCTGTAATTTTAGAAAGACAGCTGAATTGAGCAAACCCCTCATCTTGTTACTTACTGCAGGGCTGAAGCCCACAGTGCCCCCTTAACTGGTTAACTTAACTGGGTAGAATGTTCCCAGCAATGGAAAAGATTAGGCTTAACGGCACATCAACTAAGTTAAAGTGACCAAAATAGCTGCCAAAGAACGTACAATAGAGGTTTTGTAACAGTGCTCCATGCAGGCACTCCACTCCCCAGTAACAGCTACGTTGTTTCAGAGGGATTAGAAAATTACCAAAAGGACAGACATACAGAATAAACCACTAATTCTGGAATCAAATGATTCCTTGAAAAGATAAACCCTTGCTTCTGAAAACCTTTATTATTCGACAGTAAAATTAACATCAAACCAACCGAGTTTTCCCTTGCTTCAGCCCGCTTGAAAGGAAAAGAACAACTTCTTCCACATTCTCCCTTCTTTTATAGCCTTTTTATAGTCACATCAAGCAAGGTGTTCTCAGATTTGCCTGGACTGCAACATTTACACCATATCACTGATTTCCATTCCCCAACAGTGTCTGCGAATGTTGGTGATGAGGGTCTCAAATCCCCTACCCAACCTCCTCAGTGCAGGGGTATGCACACACTACAGGACACTATAGTATTAAGCTCAAATGTTAAAATGTTAATTTGAGGCATCAAGCTGCCCTTAATATACAAACACTAAGAAAATTAAAAAATTTAAAAAGTCGTAGAGGTGGTAATTTGAAAATCGTCAATTCTCCACAAGAAAAACAGAGGAAGCACAGAGGAAGCCTGATGCAATAAGAAGGGTTGTACAATGAATGGAGGCGATTCTTAGACAGCACTGTAACCTGTTCGAAGAAAATCTCTTGTCCATAACGCAACATGGGCCACTTAAATAACAAAGGTCTTTTTTTTAACCTTGTATTTCACATTTCTAGACTGGCAGAAACACTTTAACCTAGAAATCTTTGCATATAGTCTTTGCTTCTTCTTTGTCCTCTTTTGTTTTTATCTTACATATTGTTTGCGTACAGCTGGTATATAAAGAACCTGAGTTTTGTCTTACATATACCAGCTGTTTGCATACAGCTGGTATATAAAGAACCTGAGCCTGAACAGATCTAAAAATCACTGAGAAAACCTCACTGAAAATGAAATCACTGCATTAAAGGATTAGTCTGTTGAAACTGCTTTTTTTTAAGCTGCAAAAAATGTAGAAACTGACCATGTGTAAAGTCAAGGTTAGCTGCTGCATTCGTGAAAAGACAGGCCGGTTTGTGTCATCAAAAAAGAGATTATTAGTTTCTCAGTCCCAGAGTGTCATTTCACCAATCTTTGATAACCTCATCAGGTGAGATATTTCCAGTCAGTTCACATTACAAAGAAAAAGCCCTAAATAATTGCCTTACGAAACATAATGAGGATTATAAAAACTAGAACGCTATGATTTTATCAAAACAAACTTTAACAACACCTTTGAAAGAAATTCTAGGTGTTCCTATCTATTTTAAAGCACCGTTGTTCATCTATACATTTAACACTTTTGCAAATGTCAAAAATCCCTGAAAGTCAGCTTTTCTTTCTAAACCTTTGCTTCCTTTAAGTTTGGATACAAGTTCAGATCCAATTCCCAAGTAACAGTATAGTATATGATTTTTTAAATTATTTAGAACAGAAATTTATGGCAAATGACACAGTAGTCACATGTATTGCAATGTTGATTACCCAAGCCTCAGTTACCCGAAATTCCTGCTAGCTGAAATAAGGTTGTATGCTGCTGTATCCAACTATCAGGGGAACTTATTTAACATGATTAACTGAAACCCTGATCCTCTAAATTCATGTTCCCTCTGACATTTGGATTATTAAAGCTATAACTGCTCTGCAAAAGAAAAGGCTAAAACGTGCTAAGAGGCAAAGACTATTCTAATGACTTTGTTATTTTAAAAAGAATGCCAGGTGCTTACCCGGCAAGTAGAAGACGGAGTCCCCAACCTTGAATGGCCTACGGTGTGCCCAGACACGGTGCTCCAAGGCACAGAAAGGCCTGAGACGAAAAAGTACAAGAGCTACAGTAATATGATTACACGGTTGCATAGTTAAGGAATGTGAAAATCTTGATGGTTCAGTTGCAAGTCTGCTGGTCATTTTGTGTGTGTAATTATTATTGATCTACTTCTTGATAGAATCTCAGAGAAAGCATGGAAAAAAAATATTTGAATGAGAAGATCCAGATGTAAATGTGGATTTTAAATGGTGTTTTCACTTGGCATTAATTATTTTAATGGTATTTTTAATTCTGTTTTCTAAGATAGAATTTTTTTTATCTTGACTTCAAGTTATCATTTCCTCTGCTTTAGCAAAATAAAGCAATTGGGTGTGGAATGGGCACTGAAGGCAAAGACTCAATAAAAGAGCAGCATGCTTTTCAATCTGGCCTTTTAAAACATCCGCTATCAGAGGACTTTGGAGGTTTAAGGGATTAGATACCATGACACATCTGTCAGATTATTATGTAAGAAAACCCTCCTGCTGTTTTCTGTGGGTAGAATATCTGCTGTGGAATATTTTAAAATAGTTTTAAAAACAAAAACACTCAAAATAGGCAATATTTCAGTTGCTTCAAAGTGTGTTTTCATGGGAAAAAAATGATAACTTATTTTTCCTAGCCTAAAAACAAGTTATATTTAGTGCTCTGACTGCAGACTTGTATCTGAATATGGATTAGCAGAATGCACATGCTTTTATTGTTCACAACAGAGATTATGTGAAAATATCGGGATTTGTAGGTTTGCCTAACTTAGCTATAATTTACAGGGCCAGGAATCACCAACAGCATGCAAAGAATAGCAATGAAACACAAAATGATAATTCATGTTACATTTCAGTCATATGCTAAAAGCATTTTAAATGACTGCTGATCTTAGGAAGCTTTTCTGTATAAACAAGAGCCAAAATAATTTCATGAAAAAACCTAGTGTCCTCCTACGGCTCACATGCTTTGTTCCGCTCACACAGTTACATCTTGTCAGCGCTGTGGCAGCAGCGTCCACATCCTGCTGCTGAGGGCACTGCAGAGCAACCGCCACTCTCCAAATTCACATCGTACATGGCTGGAGAGCTGCAGCTTCATTAAAATTATTATGAGAAGCAGAAGTCTGAAGCCATCATCCACCACCAGTCGGATACTACAGATTTAAACAATTACTGTATGTTCTGTATTGGTCAATTCTGATCTTCAAGCTCTGCAATTCCCATGCCCCTGCTGTGCTCTTTTAGACATCTCACCCTTACAGCAGGGGACCAGATGATGCTGGGCTGTTTAGGTGGTAAGAGCTACAGCACTGTGTTACACAAACAAATCATAGAAGCAAACACAGCAAGAGCTGAATTGGAAGTTTCTCCTGTTCCAATAATTTCTCTCTCTTAGCAGCTGAAATCTACCTTTGCCAGAAATTCCGTTACCAACTGCACAAAGCATTTTCGGTTCCACTTTGCATAGACAGATGAGCAGAAAATAGTCGTCAAAGAATGCAGAACTAGAAAGAGGCAGACTTAAAACCAGTGAAGATCTGGAACACCACTATAGCTTTGGATCACTAAGAAATATGGCCAAAATATGGGGGAACAGATGGTGGATTTTTTTTTTTTTTAATAAACTTGCTTGTGTGTGTGTGTGTATTTCTCCCAAACCTGACCTTCACAGGAGCACAGCATGTCCATGTAAAGTATTCCCTGCTCAGGGATCATCCCTAACTATGTTTTTTATGCTGACATTATCCCAACTTGAAGCTCCAGGGCTCCACTCTCAAGGGCTAGCCCATTACGCTCAAAGGGGCCCGGCTTTGCAGACCGTGCAGCTGCAGTGTATGTTAGGGCACTTCCCCAGCACATGACAGCGTAGGGACACACATCTGCTTACCACTTCAGAAACATCATCTTCACAGTAGCCCTCATTTTTTAGTTTCCCCTAGTTTCAGTGGCTGGGTACCTAAAGGCAGTGTGTTCTTAGCCACACAAACCCCTTTCACCAAAACGTCCCAGAACTCCTGGTCTAGGACTGGTAATTTCACTGTGTCACTCTTTACACTCCTGCAAACCACAGCGTCGCGAGCGGAGGGTTTCTACTGATAAAAGAACAGAGTAGCAACAGTCGGGAAAATTACAGACCTTGCTCTAAATAAGAATGGTTCACTAACAGCATTGCAGATTATACTGACCAATACTTGGTAGTAAAGGATTAGCACCTTTTGTTCACAGGAGTTGCACAGGCTTTGTCGGGAAACCTTGAGACATATTTTGTCTCTCTGTGTACCACTGGCATTCACACCAAAGTCAGTTTAATTCACAATGATGTTTACACAATTTAATATTTCAAATACCATTTCTGATTGATTGTGTACATACAGAAACTCCTACAGTGAGTCAAAAGAAAATCGGTTCAACCATTCCATTTTTTTCACAAAAAACAATTTCTAGGAAAGATCCCTCTTTTTTTTTTTTTCTAGAATTATGGACAAAAACGTAGATTCAGAAATACACGAGGGTCTTCCGTTTAGATGCTTCCTGGGCAAATGCTCCTCCCTCAGCTGGGTCCCCTAGACTGGCTGTATAACCCATGACAAATAACATTAATTCAGAAAGACAGAATACTCTTGCCACATATTGGGGGACAGCATTAGGAAAGCAAATTCAGTCTATGAAATTAAGTGATCCATAAGGTCCTCCAGCAGCCTCTCTGAATTCAGCTTTTTAAACTATGCTAAAACCCTCTTTTTGGACAGAATCAGTGTACCCTCACTCGGCACAAAACTAGCCAAGATGGTTTTGCAAGAGCCCATACTTTTGAAACAGGAGTTCCAGAAATGCTCTGTTTCAATCTCAGATGTGAAGTATTCAGAGTCCTAAGTCTGGAACGCTTCAGCAGCCTCAGAATTATTAGTCTATGCTTCTTTCAAACGCTTATTTAGTCTGAAAATATTTGGAAAAAGGATGATGTCTTGGCTAGTAGTCAGAAAAACGTATTTTTATTAAACAATCTATTCTTCCAGAATTCTGGATTTAAATATCGTGAGGAAAGTTCCTGTGTGTACATACATGTAGATCTGTAAATATAGACACAATTTTTGTTATTTACATACAGTCCCTACATTTAGTCTTTGGGCATCTTATGCAGACATCTCTTCTAGTGGGAGTGAAAAACAGGTTCAATCCAACGCTTATGCGCAGCTGGCAAAGAGATGTGAGAGCGGCTCTTCAGGGGCAGAGCCTGGCTGGCACACACCAGGTCACCCTCTGTGCACAGAGGTCTGAGATGAAGAGCTCCTTATTCCAACAGACACACCACAACAAACAAACACCGGCTCAAAGCCTCAGGCACAGCCAAATCTTGCTGTATCTTTGCTTAGCTCTCCAGAGCCCAACATACTCTCACTCCGACACCGAGCATCTCTCTGAGCTACCCTTTTGTTCCTTGCAGGGGACTTTCACAGAATACTGAACTCTGAAATTAACTATTTTTTTTTATTTTTAAATAGAGGTAAATAGGGCACATACATTCAAAAACCCAGGCTAAGAACTGAATTTTCTTCAGTGACGCACACCCCAAGCACTTCTGGCTGCAGCAAACCTTTCACATGAGGTTTCTAACTATTCTATGCTATCACTTGTATAGCCTCTGGCTGCACTTAGATTTAAACTCACTCCTATTTTGCATACATCTGATGTTTCATTTCTGTTATTATGCATCATCTTAAAAAACATGATGGGATGCTGGTTTTGCTACAGCAATTCTTCAGCACCACCAGCTTCCCTGCTCTCTGACCCCCTCCATCTTTCCATGGGCCTGTCAATGTCATTCATCTGGTGTTTTGTTGGAGCCCCTTAAGCAAATCCTAGTAAAGCCCATTTGGACTACAGGATCTTTTTGAGAGTCTTTGCAGAGTTTGGGACTCGCCTGAGGGCATCTGCTCTGTTGAGCCACTGGCACAGGCTGCAACAGACCTCCAGCCACCACTGCCCGAGGGCCCCAGCTCACAGTATGTCCTCCAAAACACAAGTCTACTGTGTGCAATCAGAGTACTGAAAAAATGTCTATTACTGAGTAGTTGGAAGTGACTGGAAACTTTACATCACTAAATTTCTGCTCAATGAGCAGAAAAATAGCTGCAACAAACTTGGACCTGTTTTATTTCAACCTCAAGACTACACAGGAAATAATAAAATGAGGAGAATGGAGTCAAACCATTCATTTTCTCCTTCACACAAGAGGAAGACGAAAACTGCCCTTTTCAGCCTGGCACAGGACAGACTGTCGTTCATCTCCCCCTAGCCCTTGCCTGCTGCAGTAAGAACTGCCCTTGTTTCAGCCTACACAGATCCTAGGACAGGACCTAGCACTGCTCTAAGCAAGGTCGCAAGACCATGTCCCCAACACCCTTATGCCAGCTAAGGACCACAACTTATAGTAATACATAGGCACTGTAAACAACCAACTTGCTAATAACCAATCCCAAATTCAAGTTGCGAGAAATGAGACAGGTAGGGTTTGGACACTGCTGGTAAGTACTTGTCTGAAAACAACGTTGCACATCCCATGTCCCTTGTTCTTTTGAGGATCATTTATCTCAAGCTTGCTTTAAAAAAGTTCACAGTAACTAACTTAAGATGGACATAATACTTAAGAAAAGACACTTCAAGACACTTCCACATGCTTACTGAAATTAGTATCTTTGCATATCTAAATGCATTTTTTAGCTTTGCAACCAAAACGATTATTCAGCAGAACAAAACTGAATGTAAACCAACACAGCCTCTACACATTCAGAATGGTGACAATCATTAATACTAAAAAAATGCACATTTCTAGGCTTACAAGGTTTTATTTTCAAGTCAGTCAAAAATATAGCTGATACCATGCCAAAGCATTGCAGAGGGGGGGAAACACCATTAAGTACATTTTAAGGGCTTCAGCCAAAAAGAAAAAAATTCATGAGTGCAAAGTCTATTGTTGAAAAAAGTTTCTAACAGGAAAAAAAGCAGCAATGTTTTAGCAAACGTATAAACATGTATCCTAAATGCAATCATAATGAACGAGGAAACATATTGTACATAAACACCTGAAAGACAAAAATATGGTTCATAAAACATATATCATCAGTAGCCATAAACCTAATAATTGTACCACATCCATCACGTTCAGAGGCAGGTAAAATAATCCAAACTAAAGCAGAGGATAGTACATTCCTCTGCGATGGAAAATGGCCACTTGCCGGCAGCACGGACAGTGTGCCTATGTTGCTCTCTTTTGGTGAATGTGCAGTACTGACACAAATACGCAACAATTCCAGGACTCAGAATATTTATTCAACTCTAATTCTGAAACTGATCTTACAATTAACCCTTAGCTTCTGATTTTAAATAGTTTTAAAAAGCTGATTAATTTTTAGCTAAGGAACAGCTATTAATTGGGCTTGTTCAGCCTGGAGAAGAGGAGGCTCCGAGGAGACCTCATTGCAGCTTTCCAGTATCTGAAGGGGGCCTACAAGGGTGCTGGGAGAGGACTTTTTACAAGAGCCTGTAGTGATAGGACAAGGGGTAATGGGTATAAATTGAAATCAGGGAGGTTTAGATTAGATATCAGGAAGAAATTCTTCACAGAGAGGGTAGTGAGGCACTGGAACAGGTTGCCCAGAGAAGCTGTGGGTGCCCCATGCCTGGAAGTGTTCAAGGCCAGGCTGGATGAGGCTTTGGGCAACCTGGTCTAGTGCAAGGTGTCCCTGCCCATGGCAGGGGGGTTGGAACTAGATGGTCTTTAAGGTCCTTTCCAACCCAAACCATTCTATGATTCTATGATAATCTAATAAGTTAGCTGCTTTTGTCCTAGATCCTTCCTCAGGCTTAAGCCTTACATGCTACAGGCTGCTTTGCCGAAGTGATCAATACCATATCTACATGCACAAAAATATTAATCAAAAATGGGTATGATGAAAGGCAAGAATACTTTTGGAAAATAGGTAAGTAGTTTTGCTGCTTTCATATGGCAGTGGCAGCTGTACTTTACTACTCTTGAGGTTAAGGCAAGAACAGTAAATACCAGTATTCCATGAAAATTTCACTGTAAATACAGTTATTTGTGCATAATGGCAGAATAAACAGGATAAGACAATTATAGCAAACCGATCCATTCACTTCACACTCTAGCTCCTCGAGAGAACCCCATCACTGTTCATACAGAGGAGACGTAGCACAGCATCCTAACACAGCCCTTCCCGCTCTGTACACTCTCCTGCATCTCGCCCTCAGTGGCCCGTCCTACTCTCACAAACGACCTGGTTTAAATTCTTCCTTCCCTCACACCTTCTCATCAGTGGTATATCTATATCCTTGTTTTCCTCAGCTGTTGTCCTGTTTTGTCTCCTCTGTGTTAGACCACATCTGTTGGGCTATAAAAGTGTTTAATAATAATAATAAGAATAATCCCTGACCTTTCCACCTGGGTTGCACAGAACTGCAGTAATAAAGTCTATAACCAATTCCACGTGGTAGTTATACAGGGCCAAGTAACCTTCAGGCTATTCCTCATTTGGGGCAAATATTCTAAATTAAAGAGATTAATCCTTAGGGTACACATGGGCTTACAAGTACTAAAGGAAGGCAAACACTTTCTCTTCATTTATTTTTGTGAATAAATCTAATCAACAGAGGACAATCTTCTTAAAACAAGCACCTAAAATATAGCATTCAAACCTACATGTGTAAAAATGGATGAGAATTATTCCTTATTAACACAGAAGAACACTTACAGTTCTCCTGGATTTAGTAGCACAAAATGAAATGCTTAACAGCTTTAAATCCTTCCTCTTTTGTTGAGATGTATTAATATAGTTTTAGTGTATCATTTTATTCACCACTGTTGGCTACAAAAGCTTTGTCCTTCTTTTTCTGTGAACAATGAACAAAGAAAAACATATATTTAGCATAATCTTACAAAAAGTAGCTAATGAAAAACTTATTTAGAAAAAATCTCATCTTTTACTATCTTTCAAAAAGCTGTTTATTCTGCATGATCCAGATGTACTTACCTAATGTCTAAATCAATAGAAATCACACCAGAGATTAATTAAATCAGATGAGAGTTTCTGAGCATCTTTAAAACTTCCCAAAAATTCTGCATCCATACACAAACCAGAGTAATAGCAGGAGCATTGTTGTGACCGTGCCATTTGAACAGTATTCCCACCACAGCTGCTGCCCCAGGAGTAACTAGGAGATGTTATACTTAATGTAGCTATCCTGACGAGTGAAATTTTAAATTATTACATATAAATAGTGAAGAGACATTACTGGAGCCACACTTTAGTTGAACAGTTCCACCAAAGTCATGAATGATGAAAACAAACAGTAATTCATGAACAGCACCACACCTCTGGAGCAGAAATGTAGCTGTTTAACTGCACTATGTGTACCTGCACCATACAACAAAATCAAAACAATAGTGTATTTCAGGGAAAGCACCTCAGATAAGCTGGAATAATGAAAACTGTTTGAAATCAAGAGCACCACAATGAAAATCTGATGATACTAAAACCTGAGGTTGTAACATAGAAGACAAAAGATGATCACTAGTAACACAAAGAGAAATGATCACAGTGTGAAGAACAGCTTTAAAATAAGATCTGTTGCTTATTTAAAATATTATCTGCATTCCATAAAAATATCAAAATCAGTTACTGATAATTCAAGTTTGAATCAGATATCAAACAATCATATTTAACACTAAATTTAAAACTGGCCCCAAATTAATAGATGCAAAGAGTTACAGGAGGATGGGCTGCTGCAGCTCTGCTCAGCCCTCTCCTCCAGCGAGCAGTTTTGGAGCCCTGTCCACAAAGATGCAGCTGCAGGACAACATCTTGGAAAGCAAAAAGTACAGTGGGAACATTTGCCTCGACCCTAGCATCAGGCCGCTGCTACTCCAGAGTGCCTTAGGGCAAAAACCAAGGAGCAGGCCCATGGGCTCAGGGCAAGGAGGAACCTTGTGGGTCACAGCTGAAGTGGTTGGTATCTACACTCACCAATCGTGCTTCCCCTCGGTACTCTTGCCATTTGCTATACAGCCATAATTCTTCATTCCCCACCTGAATACTGCCTGCCCCAACTCGATGGGGGTTGTGCAATCGCTGCGAGTCCGGCAAAAGACAGTGCTGCTCTAAAGGAAAAGTGTACGAATTCCTACAGACTAATCACAGAACAAACATTTTTAGCTTTCTGCTACCCTCTGTTGTGCGACTTGGTTTATTACCTCGATAGAACTCGTTCAGCGTAACTTGCTTAGCATGAGCAGCTAAATTTGCTGAAGCCTTAGGCCACAAGCTGTGAACTTCCACCTAGATATGTGGAAATTAGTGAAGTAAAAGAAGGTCCCAGAGCCCGTTCAAGAAAGAAGATAAGATTCATTAACAGAAGCTGCAACCTTGGAAATAAGAAAAGAGAGGGCCTGCCTAGAGACAATGAAAGGACCCAGTGATAACGGGAAGACCCCAGACCCCAGTAGTACTACTGGTCCGAACTGTCACAAGAGGTGGGGAATTAGGATTGAAAGGGTATCATTGCCCAGGGATTTCATTGTTTGAAGTCCCTCTTTGGAGGCACCCAGCTCAAGCTGTAGCGCTATCAATAAAAATGACTTTATGGAAGAACCTCTTTTTGGCTTATTGCTTGAGCGGAAGCCTAGAGTCGATCCCTGTTATGGTGGCTGGCATGTGGGATTTCCGTAACACCTCGGATACAGACTTGTCACTTGTGAGATCAACTACAGCACAAACAAGGACATTTTAAAACTGCACTGCAATGTATAAGGGCTCAACCTTTCAAACACTTGACGCAAGCTTAGGTCTGATGCTTGCCAACTTGGGAAGAGTCACAGCGACTACGCATCCTGCCCCCAGTTTGGAAAATCACCCATTTCATGGCATACCACCCACTGCTGCATCTCTCTGGAAACCAGCCCCAACAAACTGCAAGGCAATTTTCAATTTCCTACTCAAGACTACTAATTGCCTCCTGATCGCCTGGAAGGACCGCCCTGTACAGCTCAGCATCCCACCCGTCTTCCATTTCTGCCATCGTGCAAGCCGGCTCTAGAGAGCAAGAGGGAAGCTGCTGTACCCTGGAGACCAAGGGGAAGAGAAAGTTTGGGCTCTGTTCACTTCCTCGGGCTGGAGCTCCCTGCGGTTAGCAGGATGCAGTCTGGTACACCCATGACCCTTCACTGTTCAGATGGGTTAATACACTGTTGCTGATCTGAACTACACTTTAACTGAAACAATTTCAGCTACAGTTGAGCCCAAACGTGAACAGAAGGCAGAAATTTGCTGGTTACAGTCCCTCGACACAGCTGATATATCTGAGAGCAACTTTCTACCACTGAGGTTTTATTAAGGGTCACACAGATTATTTAGCCTTTTAATTTACAGTTTACAGAATAAATGTAAGGTTAAATACCAAATCCCAATAACCCATAGTAAGTGGAGAAAAAATATCCTGAAATACTGAGCATTAAAAATGCAATTAAAAATATAAATAAATAAATAGCCAATCGCTGTTTTTGTAATTATTTTAACTTTGATCTTTCAAATCTGCAAGTTGACTTACAGCGTATTGCTACAGAAATCAAATAATTTTTTTCAGTTGATAAACACTCAAGTTTACTAGTTAATTAAATCCTTTTTGGATTTTTTCTTTCCCTCTTTCAATTTTAACAGAGAAAAAGTTTAAGCTTTTAATAGCGAAAAATGGAGCAGCATTATATAATTCTTTTACTTGATGTTCTTAATTGCAATTACTGGTTTAAACTACAGAAATCCTTTGGGGGGGATCTTGAGAAGAGTTTGAATTTCCCTTCCTTCAGTGGAGCAGTAATAGGAAAATACTTGGCTTTTCTATACCTCTGATAATCTGTCTTTTTCTCTTCCAAACAACTTCAAGTTTCCCATATTGCTAAGATTACACGAGTTAAGCTTGCAAACTAATCCAAAAATTATCTGTGACATACTTAGTTCGTGCAAGCTACATGTTAGTGACATTTCAGACTCCTGAGTAACACCGATATTTTATGTTGCATTATAAAAAGATACTAAAAATGTAATTTTCATGTGATGTCACACAACTCAAAATATGCATGAAAAGGAAACTACTTTAAAACATGAGTAAACTTAAGGATGACAGTTTTGATTTGTATTTTTGTATGTGACAATTATAGGCTTCATCCTGAAAGCATTTTTTACTAAGTGCTGTTCACCGTGCTTCGGAAAGAAGCCCTCATATTAGCAACTACTCAGCCTGAGAACTATTACAACCCAGTGGAGCCTGACTGAGCTTGATTCAAAGCATACGGTTTTCCAGAAACCATCCTGACAGATTTCCTTGCAACCTGCCAGCCTGACACTGATGGCTTAACCCCATCCGCTCCTGCTGGCCAAGCCCACCTCCCCACAGCTTGAGTGCCCACAGCCCTCCTGCAGCTCCCAGGAAGGGACAGTGGGCCAGTCACAGAGCGGGGCTGGGTTTGCCTTCGCTCCCCTGCCAGGGCAGAGACCGCCAGCTCTGAAGGGCTTGGTGCAGGCCTGGTTGTCTCACAGTTCCTGCGGATGAACGCTTCTCAAGCTACCCTCTGATAACTTCTAATTGCACAAACGCTGCTGGCCCTTATACTCCACCTGCTCAAAGAACATAGGGTTTTTTTCTTTAAAAAAAAGCAATACTCACTTGATATTAATCTGTAGAAAACTACTGTTATCTTAAGAATTGCTCCTCATTTAAGTAGGGGTAGGGTCATTTGCATTGTTTGGTTAAAAAGAAAGAGTG
>NW_010234222.1:93213-118178 GCF_000690775.1 Eurypyga helias
AGAAATTTTTCCTAGTAACCAATAATTACCGATACAAAAAGGCTGGGGTAATTATTTCTAGACTGGACCCTCACTTGACCTTAGCAACAAGAAAAAGTTTAGTTGGGAAAAATCCTTCTCCCTTCCCCAGCAATTTTACAGAAAATAGTAATAATAATAATAATAGTTAATGAAAATCATCATCAGTAATGCTGAAGTAATTCCTTTATTGCCATGGCACCACAAAACCTCACTCCTTTGCGCTGAAGGGCTTGAGGTTGGAAATTATTTTGCCAGTGTTTTGAACAAGCATATCCTACAGGCTGAGACTACCCTCCCTTCTCAGAAAGGAGAATCCTTTTTTATAAGCTTGCCCATGCAGACCTAGAGAACCAAAGCACAAACGAAGGCCAGCATCAGCGGGACTGGAGGAAGGGGAGTTCCTGCAGGTGACAAGTTCTGCCTGACGCAGGCCTGTGATCAGCATCTTTGCCATCAGAAATGCTGGCTGCCACGTCCAGTGTCACCGGTGACTGGCACATGCTGAGGAGCGGAGGCTGCAGAGCATGGCTGCTACGCTGTCGTGCGGCTCAGCCGCTTTCAGGTTTGCACATACAGTCCCCAGAACTAGAAATAACGTCAATAGCCAGAAGCCCAACACCAACACAACCAATTTCGCCCCATAGGATAGAAAAACTTGGTATTAAATTTAATAGGGTTGTGGACACAAGAAGGGAGCACTGCAAGACTCCAATGACTACACTATATTGAAGAGTGATGGCTCACCAGTAGATGTGCCATGAAAGCAAGGTCGCTTCTGAAAGACACAATGTTTTCTTTAAAAAGAGTAAAGCACAATGGCACAGCACAGTAAAGAACAATTTATTGTTGATTAAATAATAACAGTACAGTGTTATACTTCCTGCAAAACTGCAACTCAGGTGAGATACAAATTCCTAAATAACAAAAGTGCTGACACAGCAATATGCATATGAGTGTTACTGGATGTTGTTAGCATTGTTTATACAAAAGAAGTTACACAATTGTCCTAAAATTGTAGAAGAGGTTATATGGCAGCCAACTAAAAAATGTATACCCATTTTATTGGCTTGACTGTAATAGCCAGTAAAGCTATCCCCACTGTATTGTTACAGCCTGCACAGGAGAAAAAAAAATTACTGTGAACTAGATCACATCATTCCAAAAGCTCATTTGAGAGCCAAGCTTCTTCCAAACATGCATGTTTCCCAAGTAAGAGTAGCCATTCAATTACTTTCAAATCCTAAGAAGGTTTTCTACTATCACTAATAATACATGTATTTGTGTACTTGAAAGGAGATATGTAACAGGCAGAGATGGTACAAAGTGTATTAATTGGATAGTGTTTGGGCAACTCAAACATCTTTTCTATAAAAATATTTGCATTCAAACACAGTTAAGAATATGTAGTGGTATAGTTTGAACACTGATTCACATTACATGATCATACCATTATTAAAGATTTTTCCTCAACCCTAGATTTTGTTAACATTTGGCAGTTTTAAGACATACAGTGCTTACTGCTTCCTCCACCTGAGCAGGCTGGGGTGGGGGGAAGGAAGGGAGGAAAAACTGCAAGCTTACACTGTTCAGAAAGAACAGTCGGCGTCAGTGGCACCTCCCTCTACCACAGCGAACAGCCACCCTACTCTGACAGCCGGACCGGTGTGCGCCAGCAAGGCACCAGCAGCTTCTAAACTGCTAAGTACAAAACTACTGCACCGTACACTGATTTTCAAAAAAATTCCCTTGCTACCTATGTTCCCATCATTCATCAATTGTGACCAGTGCTGTCATGCTCAGTGGCACACCTGTGGAGCAAAGCATTTAGCTGCTCAGTGTATCAAAAGGCATGTCATGGCTGAAGGAAGTGAGGGAGCTGTTTGTGGTTCATGTCCCTGTTTCAAAATGACAGGAGGGGAACATGTACTCTGAAGCCACTGCAGACAAAAATGAAGGTATGCACAAGCTCGCTGCTTGGCATGCAACAGTGTAGTGCACCCTGAGAATAACCGATCCACACTGCTGCAGGCAATCATGCTGATTAATCTGGCAAATCAGCCCACAATTTAAGTAAATTAAAGATTGGAAAGATACTGTCAGGTCCAGCTTACCAGTGCTGGTTGAACTAAATTTAAATGCCAGAGGAATTTCTTCTTCACTATGCCAGTAAGCTTTCTCAATTGCTTCTGGTTGCATAATGCATTAAACACCAAAGCAAACCCAATGAGACTGAACTTAAACCACCCTACAGCGTGTTTGTCTAGTACCATGTCATTTTGATGCCGCTGCTTTATTCATTCTCTGAATCTGAATAAAAGAAATCAGATGGCTTGAATCCTACACCACTGTGGAAAAAGTCTGGCTCCCATGAAGAGCACAGACCCTGCATGGGGAGGGAAGAGACCATGTGCTCAGTGACCTTACCCAGCAGAACACCCGCCATCACCTAATAGGGCTGGAAAGAGAAGGGTAGCTGGGCTGGGAGAAGGTCCAGCTCTTCTAAGCCTGACACATCCCCGAGATTGCTGACTATCCACACGGTCAGTTACTAATAGCCTGTTTACACTGCGCAGTGCCCCCTAATTCATCAGGTAGCAGAGAAAGCACAGATATCTGCACAGGACAATTTACCACTCAGTGTACCACTCAGGGCTGTATTTCTCTTCACAAAGTAAACTAATCCCATCCCTCCTGTGCAATGACAACCAGGCTGCTTCGGATGCCGGAATCACATCAAGAAACCTGTGCAAACATAGAGGTTTGCAATACAGGTATTGCATGACAGTCTTTTAATCTCAAAATGGAAAGCTTCTATTTAGAAAACAGAGTCCTCTATGTCCTTCGGAGAAGCTTCTAAGGGAGGCAGTGCATTGCAGGGAGCTGGGGCAGGAACAACCAAGCGGGTATAATGCTATAGATGGTCAGAGACTCTATGCCGCTCAGTTAAAAATCATACATAGCATGAAATGAAACAGTCTCTTGCCTTGCTGCAACACACCATTTCTCATTTCCACAAGAACAGGCACAAGGAAAACGTTTAACGTAAAAACTACTCCAAGATAATGCATTTTCTCACCAGATGTCCTGACTTCTCATGGCTATTCTGGGCTCTGCTCTACTTCATGACTGCCACCCTCAGTCTCCATAGCCAGCGCTTTGCAGCAAGCGAGCTGCCTACGGTGCCAAACCTCGGTGCAGCAGCATGAGCGTGACGATGTGCAGCAAAAGCAGCCAGGATCAGTGGCACAGCAGGAACGGTGGGATCCGCCTCCCCTCTCCATCCCCCCGCCATACTGCTGGTAACTCCTGCCGGGAGCAGGCACAGAGGGTGACCGGCTGCGGTGCAGCCCCCTGTGCCAGCACGGCATGCCGGGCAGAGTCCGGGCATCCCCGCCAGCCACCGTTTGGGCTGGGAGCAGGCTCGGCTTGGCTCTGTGGCACTGGGAGCAGGCAGGCCTGTTCAGAGGGCACTCAGGGGCCACACGCTGCGGTTTGTAACTGTACTAGTGATTTACGAGTGATTGCAACAGTGTAGGGATCTGCAGAGAGGTGGCTGGCTGAGGACAAAGAATAACAGCTAATGCATGGGAACTTTACCACACACGGAAAGAATTCCAAATGTTTTTAGCAAATGCTGGGGTGATAGATTTTCCAATAAGTATACCATTTAACAGCAAATTATTTTCTCCTGAATATGGGAATAAATGCAACAGCTTTGAGTTAACTGTTCCCACACCACATGCAAAGCTAACTTGCACATATTCCCATTTGCTAACACCTAAATTAGATGTTCTAAAAGTCAATACAATTTCATCTTTTCATTTTAATATACAGGGAAAGTAAAAAAAAACCGTAAATTTACAGTTTCATATTCAAAAGTGAATTTGTTCTAGAACTCCTAGCCCAACCAAGGAACCATGCAGGTGCAGTTTTAAAAGCCGACCAATTTACTTGCCTGTACAGACAACCAACAATTAGAGACTAACTTTCCCATAACAAGGACAAGATGTTCCTTTATAGACAGGACGTTCAACTCAAGGCTGAGGTCTACCAAACAGGTATCCATATGAGGTGCTTTAAGTAACGTTTCCTTTAACATTACTTCATCAAAGCAATACTTGTGAAAAAATATTTTCCTTGCTCTTTGGACTTTGTATTTGGACTCCCAAGCTTGTTACCAAGACCCAGAGAAGCACTTTCTTTAAGCAGAAAGCTCCATGTTCTCAAGCACAGAACAGGCCCAGCCCGGCTGAGAACACAGCAAGGTGTGTGTTTGCAGAGGCAAGGTACAGATGTGGACCTGCAACACGCCGCTGTGGAAAGCAGCACCTGTCCTGGTCAGCCCAGGAACCGGCCCCTTTCACATCCCCAGTGCACACAACCCCTGCAGACTTCAGCAGGCATTTTCCTGCAGTAAAGACTAGTGAAGCAGGTGCCATCGGGCCATGCTCTCGTGGGTAAGAGCTGCATGCCGCTATAAATAAAGCATGAAGTCTTGGTAAAGGTTCACAATCGGCACTTCTGAGCCCATCCCAGTCGCGTCTTATGGCAACCCACAGCGCACCTCAGGTTTTCACGCCACCCAAGGGGCTGCGGTAGGCAGCTGGCACCACCCCAAGGAGCACAGTGCCCAACCCACCCTGCACCCTCACCAGCCCCCTCAGCTGCCCTCACCTCCTGCTGCCTCCCGGCGTGCCGCAGGCCGGCGGCCCAGGGGAAGGGCAGCGCCCGAGCTCTGCTGCCCAATGCTCTGCTGCCCAGCCCTGCTCCCACCACCGGGCACCGGGCGGACCAGGCTGCTGGGACACCACTGCCCCCACTTCCAGCCTGCCCTAAAAATACCTACAATGCAACAGAAAATAAAAATCTCCAGTCAAGGGTAATATTTTGACTGAACGGCAGTGGGTTTCTGGGGATTCAGTGAAAGGCATTGAGAAGTTTTGTCTCACCTCCATGTCTGATGAATTAGTTGCTTCCTGAGCAAAGGTTTGATGGTGGGGTCAGCAGATCTGCTGGTCAGCAGGCTGAAGGTTCTGCCTCAGTGCTGCTTGCAAGGGCCCAAGGTCAGAAGGAATGACTATTTAAAGGCTTATTTATTAGAACCACATATCTGATCACGAAGGAAATGCTGCTGGTTTGCAGAAGGAACAGAGTGAATGCTCCCGCCAGCAGCACTACCTGGAGTCGGCCTGTAGGTGCAGCCCGATTTACCCACAGATCATACGCACTTGTTCTGAGGAGCTGGCAGGAAAGCGTAGCATTACATTTATTGAAAATATTGATTCACGCATGATTAGGAACACAGTACCACTTTGGAAATATGGTTACCAGCAATATCAATATCTTAAGTAACATCAGACATCAACCAACCGCGTGGTCCACTTTGATCACGCTAAATGTATTTTCTTTCTAGATCTGTCCATACCCCATAGGTCTGGTTAGTAGGCCTCCTTCTGCTGGCAGAGTATTCTATGCAGATGGACCTGTCCCAGCACTCCAAGAACAGAGATAATATTGCAGTTTAACAGAAGAAGAAAAAGGAAACAAAAAAAGCCATGTGAACCTACTATCCTAAGGCTCTGTTTGAGACTGGCAAGCTAAGCTGGAAGCTTATCCCTATGGCCAAAAGCAGAATACAATGGAAGCCTTCCCCAAGAAGAGAGAATTTACAGCTTTTATTAGGTCTTACAGATAACCATAGTATGCTTTATCAGTAGTCACTGTATGGACCAAAAGAGATATACTGTTAATGTGAACATACGATATTAGTAACCTAGTATTACCACAGAAATGGAAAAAACCTTTTTTATAGCTGGCTAAACTCAAGAGGTGTTTCTATTAGTTTACAAATGGCCTCATTATCATATAACCTGCAGTTCTAGAGCTGAGGCACTACAGCACAGGCATTAAAAATCTCCCCCAAATTCCCAGTTTTATATATGCTATGACTAAAATTTTAAAAAATCATTTTCAGACAACTTCAGTCTCAAATCTCTTAAGTCTCTAAAATTTGTCTTAAATCTCTGGATATCAAAAACCTCTAACATACTTTCTCCTGAGGATAATTAGCCCCCCAATTATTTTTTAAGTATACCTGAAATACATTGATAATTTACAAACATGTTTCAGGGTTACATGATTGGTAAGTAAACGAGTCTTTGGTAAACAATAACTACTATGTTCTTTTCTCAGGTAAAAATCTTACTTGATTTTTAAATCTAGATAACTGATTTTTAAAATAATTATTTCTATAATGAGTAAGGCTCATATGGCACAATGCTGAGTAGGATGAATAGGTATATGTAGCAAAAGATGAATGATGTTTTCAGGTTACAAGTCCTGTTAATTGTAGGCTCCTGCTCTGGCTCGTTTTCTTTTTGTGCCCTTCAGCCAGGCCCAGGAAGCTGAATCTGAATGAGAGCTTTCTAATGAATTCTATTCCCAGCATTTAAAGGTGTCAGCCATCTAGAAAATACTGTCCATTGCAAGGATAGATTCTACAGTAGGTACTGGATAGTATGCTAAAAACTACAACAAACCAATTAGTTTAGGGTTGAAATAATACATTATAGCTGCAATATTTCCTAAAAATGTCTGCTTTACCACTTGTGCAGTAAAACACAAAAACTATGCACTATGCATGCGTGTGCGCGGTGGAGATGACTGCTTGCTCCCAAAGGAAACCTAAAGGCACAGGACATAGGTAATGTGAATGAAAGTCTGCTAACAAACACTGCCTTCTGTTTTATTATGAGAATCCAATTAGAAACTGAATGCAAGCTGATATTTTTACTGTTTGTGCACTAGGTGCCTTCACTTTGGCTAAAAGATACTATACCATGTCTTTAAGAAAAATAGCAGCATTAAACAGATCTCATAATTTCAGAGAGAAATAAAAATATGTCTGCTTTAGGTTTGTCTTACAGGGTTTTGGGGATTATTTTAAACATGTCCAAGAAATGATCAGAATATTTTCAATGACTGTTAATAGTTTCAGTGTTCTACTACAGTTTTTTAGTCATCATCTCTGTTAAAGGATCAATTACATTTGAAACAATAAATAGTATACTTTACAATAAATAATATTCAAAGTGTATTTACAAAATAATGTAACACTGTAATAGGATCTTCAAGATCAATTCCATTTTATATATTCTGCAGCAAAAATAACATTTTTAGTAGGAAGGAATTACTTATAAACCTAGCAAGATCTACACATTCACATGTGTGTGTAAACAACTTAACAAGGTTTATTATGTTTCCAATGAAGCTATGCTTTTACAGTAGGTTTTCAGCTAAATGTTATCATAATATGGTAGTAAATATACAATAGTGTTTATATTTAGCTCCATCACAAATTTTAATTTGCAAAAAAAAAGGAGTGCCATTATTTACAAAGAACAGCAACTTTCCTTTTGTTTCACAAGTGACTGTATCTGTGTGTGAACAAAATGTTAGGGCGAGGCATGCCAGACGAACTGCAGCTAAGGTTGGACGAAGATGATTTCGTGATGAAGAGTGAAGGTCCTGGCAATAAATACCTAGAAAGGATATGAAAAATATAGCAGAGTTTACAGGCAAAGTGACATTCAAGAGCGAAAGAAGTAGTTGTTCATATGCCATACCTTAAAATTATATGCAAGATTATATACAATAAATACTATTTATAAAACATACAGGGCATTAGGCACTAGCTAACTCAAGAAACAGATCTAAACTCAGACAAACTCTTAGCAAAATTTCAAGATGTTGAATGAGGATCAAGCATCTTTCAAGTCCTTTATGTTTAAAGAAAGCAGATAAATAAAACAACAGCAGCCTTTGTGACAATACTACCAAAATTTAACATTTCACCCATTTTTGTCTGTTATTACAGTACTATTTATTCAATTTAAGCAGAGTAAAGACTGCAATTGATGTTAACCAGCTTATAAAAAGTTAAGTTGTAAAAGCAGTTGATTAGAGGAAAAAACCTAATTTTTCAGCCTTGGTTTCCAGCTCTAATTCTATGAAACAGACATGCTACCATCAATACTCTAGTAAAGCAAGAAACAATGCTGTTACAACCTAGCAAGTCACATCAGTGACCTTTTACTTTTGAAATTCAGGTAACTACATAGCCTGCATTTAATTTAATATTGCAAACAATCATTTATCATATGCCTAATATTCATTCTTAAATCTTTTCATGTTATCATTTCCTAATAGTTAATTGCCAAAGTCAGTAGATGAGCACAGTAAGTGAGCAAAAATAACATCCACACTAAATCAGAATTTCATAATGACTTATGTCAACGTTAGGATGGATTAACACTACACATTGTATAAATTATTGCTTGAAAATTGTTGCGTCATTCTAGTGAATCATATTGATTAATGATGAGTAAGTTAAAAGACTGATCCTACTAATCACATGGATAGATAGATACAGCATCACACAGTAGGAGACAAGAAAGTGTACACATTTGGTTTGTTTAAGGTTTGAGAAAAGCTGTTATTACAAAAATATTATCACCAACATATGTTTAAAACAATTTACAAAAAAATAAAGCCTGATTTGGTACGGGTTGGTGGTGAGCTTGACAGTTCACTGCATCACCACACCGAGTCCTACCTTTGCTTAACAATACAGTAAAAACCTCAAATGTTTCCCAGAGAATACGCCATGTGATACATAAGATTATTTAGCAAGCTGTAAGGATCTGGCAGTAGATGGATGGGTTGTGGGGTTTTTTGATTTTGCAACACAGATGAATTTATCAAAATATGAAGTCTGACATTTTATACACAGTTTGATTTTAGCTATTATATTAAAGAGATTTTTATATAGTTTTTGAGCTCTCCTATAGATTTCTTTACACTTTTAATTTTGTGAGGAAAAATATTACATTAATACACATTTACATTAATAATCTATGCATTCTCTTTATGACATATATTGGATTTACAGTCAGGAGGTGGGAGTGAGAAAAAATCTGAAAAGTGATACAAGAACTCTGTGGCTGCTTTCATTATCTTTTTCTCTCTCCCTGTACAAATATTTTCTCCCAGCTATAGAGGTATCTATTTGTAATCTTTGAAAGCTTTAGTTTCACAAACACTTGTTTTACAAACACAAACAAAACAAAAAATTGGTTTGTGCTTAGAAAAATTCTTCAAATTAGATTTTTTAAGTCTTGAAAAAAATTACTTCTTGTACTTCTATTACTCTGATCTCTTCTTGCACTTCACACAATTTTACAGAGAGTCAAGAGAACTACTAAAAGTAGCATAGATTCTTATATAATATAAAAACAGAAACCTAGATGAAAAGTGAAATAGCATTGTGCTTCTCCCATTTCTAGAAATATATTTCATTACCTTACAATTGTGGGGCATAATGGTCAAAAGCATTTATTTCCATACCTTTCTTTCATTTCACAGATTCAGAGTATGATGGTTAACTAGCATATTGTTTTATCCACAGTATAGATGTAACATTTGTGGAGAGTAATATAAAAACTGTAACCATAATCAATGACAACTCTATTGCTGAAGACATGCTGATGTTTAGGATATTGAGGGCTAAGATTCCTCTAGCCTGTGAAATTTATGAATAGACTTCCATTCAGTGTCCAAAGAAACACAGAAGCTACAGACAAGAAAGTTCTACTGGACGATCCCTTTCACTTTTTTCCAAATGCAAGCCT
The DNA here is from genome assembly GCF_000690775.1 of Eurypyga helias. Taxonomy (NCBI): domain Eukaryota; kingdom Metazoa; phylum Chordata; class Aves; order Eurypygiformes; family Eurypygidae; genus Eurypyga; species Eurypyga helias. The sequence goes on from NW_010234222.1 coordinate 102,924, forward strand.
GTTAGCTGCAGTCCATTAGAGTAATCCAACCAGTTTGAATAGTTCATGGCTGGTCATGATGAAGAATTTTCTGCAGTATTAACAGTAAAGGCAATAAAATCTTCAAGGTTTAAGAACTTCTAGTAATAGCTAATCCAGGTGACTTTACCACACTCTTCCTATAGCTCAGTATATGTTAATGTTGAATATGATTTGTTTTGTGGCTAACATACTTTTGCTGTGAGCAAACAAATCCAGTTTCTGGTTAGTTTTAGATAATGTTAGAGTGCCTTAAGGTCCACATGACAGTAACAAATGGGTTCGGTGTATCAAATAACTACTCTGAGATATAGCAAGGAGGCAATTAAGTCGTAAAATAACTTCAACAGATAATATATCAAAGGTTTGCTTTTCACATAACATTTAACTCATAAAGCCCTGCTATGAAATCATGTCTGTAAGATGTTTTATATAAACAAAACATTTGTAAGTTTATATACATAATAATTCAAATTGCCATTATAGATAGAATTAGGGACCAAAGTAATTTGAAACTTACATTTAATTCTCCACCTATAACTTTTCAATTGTAGATCACTGACTCACACAGTTGAAGTATTTTCAGTAATCCCTGTACTAACAATATTAAAATCCCTATTGTATCAGGTTGGAGAACTAAATCAGCCAATGGAGAATCGGGTAAGTGCCAAATAATTTTTTTACTATATAATGCTGTTTTGCAAGGTTTGAAAATGTATTTATGCTCTGTAAGAAGAAATAACAAAAATTTCAATTTCTTAGGTTTTGGAAATCAACTTTGCAAAACTGTGCAATACAGTAAATCAGATGGCACTTACCTGACCCTTGGCTGGAGCTGTGCCCCTATAGCATCCCACTGCGAATGTGAAGCCAGAAGTATCATACATGTTAGGATACCTCTAGGAATGCAAATCTGGAATCAGTGACTTTGAGGGATCTGAGAAGGGGAAGAGAGGAAATTTTCAGTTCACTTTATGGCAAACTTTTACTGCAGCTACTTGGGCAGTAGGCAATAAGACTTTAGTAAGCGTAGTTTCACAGAAAATGTGTATATCTACTCTTCTTTTAGTAGCACTTCATGAATGAGCTAGAGAGATTAGAACAACAGAAACTCAGGATCAAGGGAAATGTTGGGAGTTTTGCCTGTTTTTAAAAAATACATTGTGAACTAGGCTTAAAGAGAAGTGTAGTGAGAGCCACACAGAGTGAAACTTGCTCCAATATTATCCTTTATACTTATCATTTAGGAAGAGAATATTGAAACGTGTACCTTGTATCATCCCAGTGGGGGCTAATCCCAGTTGGAGATCCTCTTGAATCTGATGAATATTTGTAAACCACCAGCAGGCAGTGTTTACAAAGCTGTACTACTCGTTGGCAACACTGGAGTTGCTCAGGAGTCACCACCTCTGTGCTTTTACTGAATATGGTTTCCCAAGAGCTCCTGTTATGGAAAAAGACCCGACTCTATGTTTTCTGCCACTAATTGCAATCCGAGAGCTTTACTGCTTTATGTCAGATTTAACAATAGCGGAACAAGAGCAAAAGCATGACCTTGCCTGTTTACAGGAAAGGTCTATACTGTTTAACACAAATGCTGGCAGATGCTGAGTCTAAAACACAAATTACACAAATTAAGAAGCTAAGCTTCATATGTGAAATGTCTACAGCCATTTTTCACTTGGTTTGTTCCCTAAAGCATTTATAGGGCCATTACTTAGGTTTAGCACATAAAGATTTACTGTCACCTAATTGTATATGTATCTTACACCAGGAATAACAAAACACACTTATTTTTAACAGGCTACCACCTGAATGTGAATATGATGTGATGTTAAAGGAATTAATAAAAATAATAAATTATTCCTAAATGTCCACAAAGCATAATACTACTCTTCTTCTAATTTAAGTACATGAAACTAAGAAATAAATACGAAATTAATTTACAGGAGATTAGTACGTGCTCTGCTTCCTTATCCAAATAATCATATGAGGAGAGTTTCTCAGTTTGGCTATGCAAAAACTGCTTGTTACTCCATCTGATCGTATAGGGTTGGTATTCTACAATTAGGTGCAACTTGCAAAGTGTACCTATAGAAGCATTCCTTTTTGAAATGCAGACCAACATGCTTCTGTTTTCTCAAAATGCCACTTCTCTTTTCAAAAATACCCAAACCTTACCATACCAATATAAAGCTGGTTATGTTTTACCACACAAGACGACAATAGTTCTCTGCACACACCTCAACACTCCTGTTTGTGCAGAATTCTGATCAGATTACAGATCATTACATCTGTTTTAAAGGTCTCTCAGAAGGTTGGGTTTTTTTTGGTCCACACATTACCAAGTAGCACAGATGGTTTGTAAGCTTGAGGGGTTTTGTTTGTTTATGAAAGAAGCACTTCATAGTGAGGAAAATTTGCTGCATCTGGCTTCAACATAGCAACCAGGATGATTTAGTCTTGTCCACTGAGATCAGCAATAGATTTCACAGCCCTGGTGTGGGAAGTTTGTCCTTAAAACAGCATCAAAGAATCAGCAAGTTTACTTTGGCCTAGTGAGATCTTTTAAATTATGCTGTATAAGGATGGAATTATGCACATTAATGACTGAAAGATAAGCCGTACGTATAGCTAATTGATTATCCAGCCTGGCTCCTCAGTCTAGATGCTATGTTCCAGCTGAAACTGTCCGGTCTTTGTAGTGGGTTGACCCAGGCTGGACAACAGGTGCCCACCAAAGCCACTGTACCAGCTGGGCAGGGGAGTGAAAATGCAACGAAAGGCTCATGGGTTGAGAGAAGGACAGGGAAAGATCACGCAGCAATTACCGACATGGGCAAAACAGACTCAACTTGGGAATTTATTACCAACAAAATCAGAGTAGGATAATGAGAAATAAACCCAAATCTTAAAACAGTTTCCCTGCACCTCTCCCTTCATCCTGGGCTCAGATTTGCTCCTCATTTCTCCACCTCCTTCCCCCAGCAGCACAGAGAGGCAGGGAATGGGAGTTGTGGTCAGTCTATCACACGGTTGTCTCTGCTACTCCTTCCTGCTCATGGGGAGGACCCCTTACACCCTGTCCCTGCTCCAGCGTGGGTACCTCCCATGGGATGCAATCCTTCAGGAGCAGCCTGCTCCTGCCTGAGTCCTCCCGGGGTCACAGATCCCGGCAGCAAGCTCCAGCCTGGGCTCCTCTGTCCATGAGGCCACAAGTCCTGACAGGAGCCTGCTCCAGCAGAGCTTGCCATGGCATCACAGCCTCATTCGGGCATCCCTGCTCCAGCATGGGGTCCTCCCTGGGCTGCAGGCGGGTCTCTTCTCCCCCAAAACCCTCCATGGCTGCATAACCCTCCATAATATGGTCAATTATGTGTTGTCCTTTTTATAGCAATCTGAAGTCAACTGGTTCTACCAGTTTTCACTTATTAATTGTCATTGTCTATCACACAAATGTAGCTTTATGAAACCATCTACATCACAGTTATTTCGCTGAGGTTTTCTTTGGTTTTTTGTTCATTTTATTTGCTAAAATAGCATATGCCTAGCAGAAACCAAATGCCTTTGATTTCAGAAAAGCAGATTTTGAAGGATAGGATATTGAACTTTTAATATAAGGCCTGATCTTTTTTCCCCCCATAGGAAACTTGTATTTGCTACCCAAAGCAAAAATATCTGCTTACCTCAGTGCAGACATTTCCTATTCTTCATATACTTAAATATCCACCAGTGTAGGAAACAGTGAATGTAATGAAGCACAGAAATTCAAATATTATTTGTAAATCATAGAACTGACACTACATTTCAGATGAGATGTCAGCTGCACTTGTGACTGAATTCTTCCCTTTTAAGTCTTGAGCTCAAATAGATATAACAATGACTTCTATTGATGATAAGTCCACATTTGACACTTTCAGTGGTATGGCCTCTAAATTGTGCACCACCTAATGAAAGAGTTGACCTAAAGCTCAGATATTTTGAAAATTAGACTTTTTCCTTGGAAGATTATCTTTGTAAATACATTAATAAATGTCTGATTCCGTTACTGAAACTGGTGGCCTAGTTTATTAGATTTCTAACTATACGACATCTTTAGACAGCTTTAAAACAAGTTCAGTGTATTACAGAATTCTCTTGAATGAAAATGAGAAACAAAGCATGCCAGCATCGATTGTAATTGTAAAGTTATGAAGTTTTAAGAAAAATAGGCTTACCCTGAATTACAGAAACAGTTCCATAGACCTTGACCATGGCTCCAAAGCAAGCGATTAAATACACGGTTAAAGAGACGATACAGATGTAAATTTTCAATGTCTGGAGCCTTCCAGACACGCTGTAGAACTGCACGAACACTTGTCTTGACTATATCCAAAACCTAGGAAAGAGTATTCCAAGAAAATGAAAGCAAAGGCATATTGTAAAACCTAAACCCAACTGTTCACTGATTCACTGCACACATACACAGAGATGACGGCACAGCTATAAATTCCCACAGATGTCTGTGTTTCATTTCTGTGCATTCATCAGTAAACTTTTATGATACGCTTTTTCTTTCAGTAACATTTTGCAAAACCAAATCAAAATATTTTATTTTTATTACAGAAAAGTTCATTTCTACTTTTGTAAGTCTGTTCAATACTATCTCATTTAAATGACAAAAAGAGTTTAACAAGAAACAAAATGGACACAATAACATACTAGAAGCAACATAATTAACAACCCAAATATTACATACTTGAATATTATCTCTTCCCCCTCCCTTTTAAAATCCTATCTACTTTATACAGAACTAAAATGTGCTGAAAAGCTACGAGCTGTCTTTGCCTACTGTCTGTTGAATCCTAGTGTTACCCTAGAGCAAACCCCTTCAGTTTACTTTTCATGCAGAAAACAGTGTCACAAAATTATAAAGAAAATAACCAGCAAGATATTTAAAATAGCAATGTTTATAGAAATGAAATGGAGCTATTAGATATGGACTACATTTAAATGCAAGTGTGTAAAGATGTGGGTGAACAAAACACCAACCTGCAGTCAGTATAGCACTGAGAGTTTTACCCAGTAAGTCTTATTAGCTACTCGGTGCACACACACACTTATAGGCAGTCACACATCCAGCTCGCCGAGAACGCTCCTTGATGTGCCTTTGCACATCACACTGATCTGGGACATGGAAGGTGAGATTCATCTTGCCTGCTTTTAACATGTCTGTGTTGTAAGTCACGTCTCTAGGTTCTCTCCATAATCACTGGAGAGAAACAGGCTCCAGAGTGTCTTGGCTTCTGTATATTTAGACACTATCAGTACAACTTGGAATAGTTTTGTGACCGTAGTAATATTTAGGCCCCACACTGGCACTCTGAACAGCATAAAATCTGTCCTACAAAAAAGTCTGTGTCACGTGTAACCTATTAATGTGATTTCTGGTAAAGGAGACACCCTTAATGTCTCTTTCGCAAAATAGCACCTTCCAGAAAAAGGTCAGATGTGAGTGGGTGGTGAACCAATGGGGGTATTCACTTATTTGGTCTAAGATGTTGCAAATTCTAGGTTTTAGAAGCTACAGTACTTGCCCAGGAAACTTTCAGATGTGCATGACAAACTGATTCACACAGTAAAACATCTGACTCTCAAAAGATGAAGAGGATTTAGTAAAAAAGTAAAGAATGGGAGCGTGGTGCAGAACTTCAATTGTTTGATCCTCCACAACAAACTGTTCACAGAATCCTAGAATGGTTTGGGTTGGAAGGGACCTTAAAGATCATCTAGTTCCAACCCCCCTGCCATGGGCAGGGATACCTTCCACTAGACCAGGTTGCTCAAAGCCTCATCCAGCCTGGCCTTGAAGACATCCAGGGATGGGGCATCCACAGCTTCTCTGGGCAGCCTGTCCCAGTGCCTCCCCACACTCTTCAGAAAGAACTTCTTCCTGATACCTAATCTAAATCTACACGCTTTCAATTTAAACCCATTACCCCTTGTCCTATCATTGCTTTTTGTAAATAGTCTGATTAGACATGATGAAGGAAACAAAGCATAAATAAACTAAATGCTTGCAAAAGCACAATGGACCTGTGTAGTAGAGAGAAATGCTTAATGGGCAGAAAATCTATAGATGCCTAATAATGACAACCTCAATGAAATAGGTTATTTACATGTTATTTAAGCTCTTTTTTAAGACCTAGGATTAGTCTGCATGCATAGGTCTTGTGCTAATTCCATTCACAGATGCATCCAGTGTGAATACAATGCTGTCCTCTCTGTCAGGAATCTTTACAAATTCAGGTGTCTAACACAATAAAACCTCACCTGTGGTCTCTTCCTCCCACAGAGTAACATAAAAAGAGTAGTAAATGACAACCTAAGGATGGTGATATTGTTTAGTGACTGCAGAGCTGCACCCAAGTTAGGGACTGCCCCACGCTTGTGGAAAGGGTCCAGATTTTCAGATATTCCCTCATCAGCATTAGCCTACTGTCTTAATGCTTCTCAAGCAGCCTTTTCTTTGAGTCTCGCCTGATTAAGGCTTTCCCACAGAAATGGCCAGTAGCTGTGATTGTATACATCCAGTTGAATCAACTAAATCCCTAAACTACATAGAGGACCAGCCATACATTCATTTGCAATGTTACCCTGAGGAATAGCAATTTATCTCTCTGTGTAAAACAGAACAATTCCATCAAATAGAGACTCTCTCACTAGTCTCAAAGACATGTACTAAGAACTATGATGCCAGTGTGCAGCATCTTCTTTTACTTTAGCACCTGGAGTTGAAGAAAACTAAGAACTGAACCTTGCATCTTAGAGCAAGCTGAGAACTGCCAGGTACTCTGGAAAAAAAACTTTCTTGCTGTTTTTACTGTGTTGTTATTGCCAATATGCCAGAGGAGAAAACACCCCAGTTAATTGTTCTTAATCAGCAAGCATGGCCTCAATCACGCATTTAAAAAAAGAGACAAGGCATTGCACAAGAGCTGGAACTTCATGGAACGGACATCACCATTTTTCTAAGTTAATTTCCCTGGTTTGCCTTCACCTTCCTGTTTACTTTAATTTACATCATTTACTTTAACATAACCAATTATCTAGGTGTAACAGAACAAGATGTTATGAAAGAGCATATTCAAAACAAAATATACAGAACCTCTGGTAACCATCAAAACACTTTTAAAGAAATTATGTAAAGTGATGTAACACAAAGCAGTCACAACTCCTCCCATAGAAAAGTTTCTTTTCCTAAAAGTCTTGCGAGTCTAAGTTTCACTTCAGCATGTATCGATTTCATCGGTTTACTCTCAACTGGCTTCTAAATGCCTCCTGTACCTCTGCTGTAATGCTGGAATATTAGACACTAAGAATATGGGCAGGAGTTTAATTTTTCTACATCCTATTGAATAATTCTTAAGAAAATATACCTGTCAGAGGTGAACATTGTGAAATCTAGCACACTGCCCAAGTATTTTCTTCTCATGTTTTAGAACTTCCCAGTAATTATAATGAAGGGGACTGAGTTTCTGGTTTGTATTTCACAAAGTTGCAGAAGGTACCTTTGAGACAGATTCCCTACTTGCATAAATATTCTCCACCTTGAGCTCACTTCTCCTTTACCCACCCCATTGGAATATAAAACATTCTTCTTTCAAATCAACAAAAGCTTACACATTTGGCAGTCCTCAGCTGCAATGTCATTGTCAAAGTTAATCCGTTTTTATAAACTACCCTTCTAAGAATAACTCTCTGATTGCTTGAAGGGATTGAGGTTAAAAGCAGTATAAAAAAAAGAAAGGCAAATCATTTCCAGTGCAAGCAAAGATGAAGGGCCTACTAGTGCTTCAGGAATTATGCCTCCTAAGCTGTAAAAGATGTCCTCACAAGAAGAGCAAAGAAATCCACATTTCTGATTGTGCAGGTTTTACTAATAATGATCTGGCATATCAACCTGTATCCTGACTTTGTACACGTGCCCTTGGTTTTACATGACTGTCAGTTCAAATAAAGGACAGAACCATCCTTGTTGTAGGATTTCTGAAATAACACTTACAGGAGAAAATTCTGACTAGATTGAAAAGAAAATTAAAAAAAAAAAGAAAAAAACACCAAACATAGACACAGGTATATTAAGGCAGATGACCAAGAGGAGTGTATAGTAAACAGCCTCAGGCCCTCAAAGAGCAGAATTATCATTCTCCCTGTGACAATTCCTTCCCCCCATTTGGGGCATGACCTGTGGGGAAGGGTTCAAAGACTCACTTTAACCACTCGTGTGTATGTGGAAGCCCTCTATCTCAGTCACAGTGATGGGCCCAGTCTGGGGACTTCTTTCCACACTTGTGGCATCTATCTCTCTACATCGCTCTATCTCTACCTCTCTATCTCTCTACCTCTCTATCTCTCCATCCATCCATCCATCCATCCATCCATCCATCCATCCAATCTATCCCACTCTTCCTCCCTCCTAGAAGCTTTTCCTCCATAGCACCATTTTCTACAAGCCGCCACTAAGACTCTCTCTTGGTTTTGGGCAAAAGGCTATGCTTGCCACTACACTTGTGTGTCCTGCACACAACAGAAAAGACCTATGTGCAAGTATATTGGGATTGCAGCACTCAAAAAAAAAGAAATAAGAGAACATTTTAAGCAAAGGACTATTTTGCAAAACAGCTGTAGATACCAAACAAAAAATAACACAATTTCAGCCAATGAGTTGGTTGCTCTACTGATTCCTGTCAATGGCACAAGAAATAATTCTGCTGAATTACAGATTTGTGCTGCTACTTGAGATGGTTTAAGAAAAATTTGGATTAAGTTACAGGCTCCTACATTTCCAAGTTCTTCAATAGGTCACGTCTAATTTAGTTTTAGAAAGCTGTGTGGACTCACATTCCATTTAATATCTGAACTTAACTTGAATAGTCAAATATATTTCTATCATATGACATCACATTAAACGGACATGTTTTCTCTGTCCAGTCTGAAAATACAAGCACTTAATGCAATATTCAATAAAATACAATTTGAAAGATCAAGGATGACAGTGATGATTTTATAAAAAGTAATTTTGAGATGAGGATCTGAAATCTTTCTTCCTTTCTTCTATAACAATCTGCCAACCTTTTCCAATTATAATATTTATCATGTATGCAGCGTTTTGATTAAGTTACTGTCTTTTATGGTCTATAAAAATAGATTGTGAAACTGAGACACACAGAGATTAAATGCCTGGAACTGATATGCTAATCCACATAATGTGTCAGTGACTGAGGCAGAGAAAGACCCAAAACACTGCCTTAGGGGCACCAAACTATTAATAACATATAATTTCTGCTACATTAAAGAAAATAAATATTACACTGGGAAGATGATTTTGTCTGATGTGACATACAGATATGACTGACATACTACATCATGTCAGTTTTTAAACATAATAAAAACTCTCTAGAAGCTGTGCAAAACAGTAGCTCCTAGATAGAAGATGAGTGAGGACAGAATGATAAACAAATATAATTAGTCCTTTGCAAAACTAAACCAGTTAGTTGAGCATTATAACAATGTCAATAATCTTTGCTTGGCAGGTCTATTTTTTATTCAACAAGATTTGTTGCAATACTGTGGGTCAAAGACTCAAATAACCAAGTGCAATATCACTAACTCTAATGGAGTTTTAATGTCTGGTCTGAAACTGCTGACTGGTTTATCCCTAATCAATCAAATCTGCTGAATCAGTACACTTCTAAGAATGTTTGCTAAAAATTAGGTATGTCAGCACTCATCATTTATTTGTTTTCTTTTCTTTCAGCAGACTAATTTTTTAAGAAATTGCTTTTGAAATTATATTCCAGGATAATTATGCTCTTCTAAATATGGAGCAACATAATTTCCTGCAATGGGATTAACTGATACAGATGTTAGCATTAATAGCCAGTATTTTAGCATCTCAGGTCACTCCCAGCTACTGCCAAACACCAGCAGAAACACTGTGAAGCGCATACTTCAGATGATCTTCAGAAATAAAATGTGTCACTTACTTTTCGTTGTTTTACAGAATCCAGTTTTACCAACCAATAGGATGCCACTCTTGTTTTATGATATTTCCAATTATCCATAATCTGCAGTCCATTGCAAAACACAAGATAAAAGACATACACATAAAAACAAGTGAAATCTGGCATTTTATTCAGCGGCATAAAACATCTAAAAGACTCTGTGAAAAGAACTTTTCTTTAAAAGAAATAGAAAAGTATTTGCAAATTTCTGTGGCAGCATGTTTGTGAAGATGTGTGCAACCTTTCAGTTTAATCCTACCCTCTTTTCCACCTCATTCTGAGTGTCATGCACTACAAAGCAGGTAGAAACTCCTCTTGACTGACTCAGCTGGGATTCCTTGAACAGAGCAGTAAGTTCAATAGCGCATAACCGTTAATCTACTTAAATTGCGAGGGTTTTGCAGCATAAAGGACATTTAGACATATATTGAAAACAACCATTTTATATATGATCATATATGAACTGCAATACTCTCCTTTTATGATGCCTAAGTGCTACCAAATAGCTCGAGCTGTGAACATACATTTTTATTTTCGTTTTGTTGTTTTATCTTTCCATTCTCTTCCAGACCTATGACAAGTTCTGCCTCACTGACAACTAATATACCATTACTTGCTTCCTTCCCTGATGAAATATTATTTCACAGCAGCAACTAGCTAAGACCAGACAAATTTATAAAAGGATCCTGCAATAAAGTAGATGAGGAAGCACCACTAGGTGGAGTGCATACACACACGCTCCCATATGTGTGTAAATGCACACACATTCTCACGTCTGAAGGAGAAAATTCAATGAAGAATCTTATTTCTGAATTCTAAGATGAGAAACTAAATATGCTAGTTATGAATGCTATCTTCCAGAATCACCCAAATCAACCATCATTGCAAGAGAATTCCTTTCCACTATGATGTAGTTGCACAGCTCACCAGAGGCATAATCAACATGTTGAAAGTTCACAGAGCAAAGGACATTTCCAGATAGTGAATTAGATTAATTTTAACACACCGTGGACTGTGCATACTACATCAGAATACAGGTGTTAGTTTAAATTGCTAAATCCCTCCGTACCTCTACTAGACTGAGAAAAGAATGTCCATCTTCTTTTCTTTTCCAAGCTGACATTAAGTTTCTTTGCCCTAGATATTTTAAAGGGATTTAGATACCACTTATTTTCTGCTTATATATCTGAATGTTAGGTGTTGCTTTTTAATTGCCCTTTAGATGGGGCATTGTTTCACATCTCTGATACCAACTGATGCAGCTCAGGGCAATGTTGGATGTAAGAAAGAGTAAGCTGGGAGATTAGAAGAGCCAAGGAGAATGTGACTGGTGTTCTTTATGACTAGCAAATTTCCAGTTTACCTTGCAGCATAACATTCTGAGTTCTCCAGTTGCCCTATTCGAGAGCAAGTTAAACATGTCAGGATCTGTACTAACAATATCAGATGAAATATAAACTGTTAATGAATTGTAACATTCTTCTTGGCTCACTTAAAAGTTTGAACTTTCTCCACAATTTAAAAATGAATTTTTCTAACCTTGCTGATTGTTTCTCATATATTTTATAAAGGCACAGGAATGTTTTCTGTGCTGCTCTTTTAAGGTCAGAAAGTATGCAAAGCTCCAAGGTTTTGAAATCTTTCGAATTAACCTGAGTTATGGAAGTTTTAAGGCCACAGGAGCTCTTGAATCATAAATTGAGCTTTCCACTTTCCTTCATTTTAGTGGCCTAAACAAAGTGTCTGGCTTGTAATTCTTCTTTCTTATTTATAGATACTTACATCTTCTATAATTAATTCTGATTCTTCTTCTGTTTTTCCTGGGAACTTCATTCTCATGTCATTCATAATGAGAAGAGTCTCTTTTGTCAAAGCAACTTCTTGCTCTTTTGTTTTCTGTTGCAGCAAAGACTCACTCTAAAAACCAATATGAAGCAGAGGAAAAATTTCAGGCTCATCAGATCACATTACAAAGATCTTTCCTTGACAAAAATCAATTCTAAATAGGGTGACATAAAATATATTATCCAAGTCTATAGTTCTAATAACTAATACATAACTAATATGCACACATATGCCTCATGTACAAATGTATCACCATTACTTATAATTGTGAAGAAATTCAGGAAAAACAGTTCAAATGTGAGTTTGTTTGAAACAGAATAAACAAATATGTACTTGATATTTATGATGCCAACCATTTAAAATATAAATTTGAAATTTTAGATAACAGATTTGAATTTAAATTCAACATAATGAAAAGAAATTTTTAGTCATAAAAATCTTCCTTTAAGTTCTTCACTGCAGCAATTTAACAGAAACTGCCAATTATATGTCACTGTGCCAAAATTTCAGGAAGCATTAAAACGTAAAGATGTTTTGCTCCCGCTCCGGTCAGCAGGGGTTCTGACACTGTTGGTTGTCTAAGATGTTGTTTACATCAGTGCTTTTTACAACACCAACTTGAACCTCTATAGTATCTACGGAGGACCACCCCTGGAGGGGTTTGGGGTTTTCTTTAAATCTTAGACACCAGTTAGAGGTATTTCTGACCCTTTTTCTTTCCCTTTGCATATTTTTCTGTTTACAAGATTAAGTGAGCTTAATTTTATGTTTTTCAAGAGTGAAATTCAAAATTTTAGGCAATTCTAAATCTTAGTATTTTGTAAGAACTACAATACTTACTGAAGGATATTTTTGCCTAAGTGATAAATATTCTAAAGCTTAACAAAATATTTTGCTAGATGATATATAATAATGTGGCTGAAATAATAAGATAGCAAATATTTCCAAATTCACCTTTGTTTATAACTGCTATAATAATGTGTCCAATAATTCCCAACAGTAAATGACTTATTCTAAACATAGTTTCTGTACCTTTAGTTCATTTGGATCTCAGCAGCCTCCAACAATGGCACTATACTGCTCTTTTCTTTCCGAAAGGTTAGATAACTAACACTTTATCACACACAAATGATTTCTTCTTAATAAGTTACAGTTTATCAATTCAAACTTTATTCTAGCAATAATATATAGCATATTATTCTTAGTTGCAAAAATAATTATGAACAGAGTTCCGTTCACAATACAGTGCTAAATTACAAGTAGTTCTTACCCATTCTCTAAGTAATTTTATTCACATTATTTTAAGAAGCATGACCTAAGCTCTATCACCCAACTTAATTGTTCTGTATATCAAGATCATTTCTGTGGTGGAGCTTTCTCAATGAAAAACAGAGGATGGTTTCTTACTAATGTTAATTTAAGTGACTAGCCCATTTTTAATGTCAGACGTTAAGAGACTGTTTTTAATCTTCCAGTAATTTGTATTTGATATAGAGTTAATGTGAATAGAAAAATCTATATTACCCCTGTCTCATTAAACTCTCAGAGTACATCTTGATGATAAAAGGGAACTTTTTAAACTTGAGATAGCTAATGTGATAAAAAATACCTTTAACACGTTGTGGTGAAGACACAAGCTTAATGTCTTTCCAATTCTATTAGCTGACTTTAAAGATGGAAAACCATGTTAAGGAGTATTTCACAAGATGTCAGCACACAATTTTAAAAGGATCCTTTTTCATCATTTAGACAAAGCCTCACAGGCAAAACAGACACTGAGCGTTCTACTGGATAAAAATGATGATTAGAGATAGTAAATACTATCAAGCAAGTTCATTAGCATTACAAAATGATTTCTCACAATCAAAGCTCACCACAATACGGAAAGGCTTCAAATATGGTTTTGCCCCATCTCCAGATGAATTATTTGGGTGATGAAATACACAGGTCAGGCACCAAAGCACGAATGGAAATGCAGTGGTACCAGCACTCAATACAATCCTGGCTGGGGACTGATCCCAGCAAATTCTACCTAGGAATAAGCGGGTATGTGGTCCACCATGCAAACACAAATGAAGAAATGCTTGGGCTGTGAAGGAGATGCCGAAGAGGATGACAGTCTGGTCACAGAAGGACAAAATGTATGGTTCAGAAGTACACTGCCACTAACCACACAAAATCTAAACAGCTAAAAGTGCTTAATTTTATTTATTTATTCTATTAATTATTTAGTTAGACCAGCCAAGTCTAAATGTTTGTCTGTCTCAGGAACAGGCATCAAAATGATTGAAGTTTTATCTTCACTTTACAAAAAAAGATAGCTTCTGATACAGTTACAGCAGTGGCAAATCCTAAATGTGACAGGAACAACCTATAATTTTTAAATTGTTCACTTTGGAAGTAGAGCTCTACTGCAGTGGTACAGTATATGCAAATCAAGAATAGTAGGTTGAAAATTAATTACAGCTTCTACAATGGATGCCCACACGAAGTCTTACTAACATTTTATTCCGGTACAATGTGCAGTATACACTGGTTTTGAAATATTGATGTATTTTTGTTACTGTAAAGATTTTGAACATAGGTACATCTTATTTCAGAACCAGCAGTCCCCAATCAAATCAAAACAAAAAAACTCCTGTCTTCAAAGGAGGAGAGCAGGTTTCCTAGTCAAAAAAAATCAAGATTTCCGTTTTCACAAAATGTGCCAACTGTATTGCTGCACCAGCAACACTGGAACATCACAGCTAGCACTCACCATGAGTCATATGCAAGTCTAGAGTTTCCAGAGTTTCTGTGAAAATAGCATTGACTATAGTACCTCAGGTTTTCTGACACTGTGAAAATTAATAATGTATTTATTGAGTTTTAGAGAAATGGAATACATTTTGAATGTAACTGCTATGTTAACTCACCCCTGAAGAGTTCATAGGTCCCAAGCTGGGTGTCTGAGAGACTCTGGCTGAAGATGGGCTGCGATTTAAAGAATGAGACCTATTCACTGAGGATGCACGCTGAATTTGCAGAGACGCTTTGGCTGAAAAGGGACGTTGCTCAGCTGCCTGTGACTGCACAGTCAATACTGATATTGAACGAGGGCAGCTTACAGAACGCCTTATTGGACCTGCAGACGATGTGGGGGATGAATATGATGGAGATTTTACATTTTTAATTGAAGGTTTCCAGTTCATTCTACCTGCAGACAAATTAAATTAACAACAAAATTAGTGACTATTCTTTTAACACCCATTTTTCAGTCTTTGTAACTAACCATATGTATGACTAACGTGCGCACATATGCTGTCCTATAATGTATTGCCATGGATTAACTCCGGCTAGCAAAATA